>NC_140987.1:244193257-244472931 GCF_052327205.1 Somniosus microcephalus
CTCCCCTCCTCCCCCTCTTCCCCCCTCCCCTCCCTTTCCACCCCTCTCCCCTCCCCATACCCCCCTCCCCCCTTCCCCCCTCCCCTCCCTTCCCCCCACCCCTCCCCCTCCCTCCCCCCTCCCCTCCCCTTTCCCCCCTCCCCCTCCCCCCTCCCCTTTCCCCCTCCCTCCCCCTCCCCTCTTCCCCTCCCTCCCCTCCCCTTTCCCCCCCCTCCCCTCCCCTTTCCCCCCTCCCCTCCCTATCCCCTCCCCTCCCCTCACCTTTCCCCTCCCCTCCCCTCCCCTTTCTGCTCCCCTTCCCCCCCTCCCCTCCCCTTTCACCCCCCCTCCCCTCCCCTTTCCCCCTCCCCTCCCCTATCCCCTCCCCTCCCCTCACCTTCCCCTCCCCTCCCCTCCCCTTTCCGCTCCCCTCCCCTCTCCTTTCCCCCCTCCCCTCCCCTTTCCCCCCTCCCCTTACCCCGCCCTCCCCTCCCCTTCCCCCTCCCCTCCCCTTCCCCTTCCCTCCCTCCCCTCCCCTTCCCACCCCTCCACTTTACCCCCTCCCCTCCCCTTCCCCCTTCCCTTCCCTCCCTCCCCTCCCCTTCCCCCTTCCCTTCCCCCCCTCCCCTCCCCTTTCCCCCCTCCCTTTCCCCCTCCCCTTTCCACCCCCTCCCCTCCCCTTTCCCCCCCTTACCTCTCTCCCCTCCACTCACATTTCCCCACTCCCTTCCCCCTCCCCTTTCCCCCCTCCCCTCCCCTGTCCCCCTCCCCTTCGCTCCCCCCTGCCCTCCCCTCCCCTCCCCTATCCCCCCTCCCCTTCCCCCCCTCCCCTCCCCTGTCCCCCCCTCCCCTCCCGTTCCCCCCTCCCCTCCCCTGTCCCCCTCCCCTCTCCCACTTTACCCCTTCCTCCCCTCCCCCCCTTCCTCCCCCTCCCCTATCCCCTCCCCTCCCTTTCCCCCTCCCCTCCCTTTCCCCCCCTCCCCTGCCTTTCCCCCCTCACCTCCCCTTCCCCCCCTTCCCCCCTCCCCTGCCCTTTCCCCCCTCCCCTGCCCTTTTCCCCCCTCCCCTCCCCTTTCCCCTCCCCTCCCCTTTCCCCCCTCCCCTCCCCTTTCCCCCCTCCCCTTTCCCCTCTCCCTCTGCTTTCCCCCCCTTACCCCCCTCCCCTCCCCTTTCCCCCCTCCCCTCCCCTGACCCCCTCCCCTTTCGACCCACTCTCCTCCCCTTTCCCCCCTCCGCTTTTCCCCCCTTACATCTCTCCCCTCCCCTCATCATTCCCCCCCTCCCCTTCCCCCTCCCCTTTCCCCCTCCACTCCCCTGCCCCCCCTCCCCTCCCCTTTCCCCCCCTCCCCTTCGCTCCCCCCTCCCCTCCCCCCCTCCCCATTCCGCCCTCCATTCTCCCCCTATCCTCCCCCCTCCCTGTCCCCCTCCCCTCCCCATCCCCCCTCCCCTCCCCTCTCCCACTTTACCCCTTCCTCCCCCTCCCCCCTTCTCCCCATCCCCTAGAACCCTCCCCTCCCCTTTCCCCCCTCCCCTCCCCTTTCCCCCCTCCCATCCCCTTCCCCCCTCCCTTCCCCTTTCCCACCTTCCCCCCTCCCCTGCCCTTTTCCCCCTCCCCTCCACTTCCCCCCTCCCTTTTCCCCCCTCCCCTCCCCTTTCCCCTCCCCTCCTCTCCCCCCTCCCTTCCCCCCTCCCCTTTCCCCCCTCCCTCCATTCCCCCCACCCCCGCTGCCCTTCATCCCCCTCCCCTTTCCCCCCCTCCCCTCCCCTTTCCACCCCCCTCCCCTCCCCCACCCCTTTCCCCTCCCCTCCCCTCCACTTTCCCCCCTCCCCTCCCCTTTCCCCTCCCCTCCCCTTCCCTCCCCCTTTCCCCTCCCCTTCCCCCACTCCCCACCCCTCTCCCCCCCTCTTTCCCCTCCCCTTTCCCCTCCCTCCCCTCCCCTTTCCCCTCCCCTTTCCCCCCTCCCCTCCACTTTACCCCCCTCACCTCCCCTTTCCCCCCTCCCCTCCCCTTTCCCCTCCCCTCCCCTTTCCCCCCTCCCCTCTCCTTTCCCCCCCTTCCCTCTCCCCTCCCTTTACCCTCTCCCCTCCCCCCTCCCCTCCCCTTTACCCCCCTTTCCCCACTCCCCTTTCCCCCTCCCCTTCCCCCACTCCTCTTTCTCCCTCCCATGTCCCCCTCCCCTCCCCTTTCCCCCCTCTCCTTTCACCCCCTCCCCTCCACTTTCCACCCCTCCCCTCCCCTTTCCACCCCTCCCCTCCCCTATCCCCCGCTCCCTCCCCTTTCCCCCTCCCCTCCCCTTTCCCCCCTTACCTCTCTCCCTCCCCTCGCCTTTCTCCCCCTCCCCTTCCCTTTCCTCCCCTCCCCTTTCCCCTCCTCCTCTCCCATTTCTCCCTCCCCTCCCCTTTCCCCCTTCCCTTCTCTCACCCCTCCCCTCCCCACTTCCCTCCTCTCCCCTTTCCCCCTTCCCTCCCCTTCCCCATCCCCTCCCCTTTCCCCCCTCCCCTTTTCCCCCTCCCCTCCCCTTTCCCCCCATCCCCTCCCCTTTCCCACCTTCCACCCCCCTTTACCTCATCCCCTCCCATTTCCCCCCTCCCCCCCGTCCCCCTCCCCTCCATCCCCCCTCCCCTCCCCTTTAGCCCCCTCCCCTCACCTTTCACCCCTCCCCTTTCCCCTTCTCCCCTCCCATTTCCCCCCTCCCCTCCCCTATCCCCTCCCCTCCCCTTTACCCTCCCCTCCCCTCACCTTTCCCCTCCCCTCCCCTTTCTGCTCCCCTTTCCCCTCCCCTTTCCCCCCTCCCCTTTCCCCTCCCCTCCCCTCCCCTTTTCCCTCCCCTTCCCCCCCTCCCCACCCCTCTCCCCCTCCTCTTTCCCCTCCCCTCCCCTTTCCCCCTCCCCTCCCCCCTCCCCTCCCCTTTACCCCGGCTTTCCCCACTCCCCTTTCCCCCCTCCCCTTTCCTCTCTCCTCCCTCCCCTTCCCCCGCCTACTCTTTCCCCCCTCCTCTTCCCCCCTCCCCTTTCCCCCTCCCCTTTCCCCCCTCCCTCCCCTTTCCCCCCTCCCCTCCTGTTTCCACCCCCTCCCCTCCCCTTTCCCCCACTCCCCTCCCCTTTCCCCCTCCCCTACCTTTCCCCCTTACCTCTCTCCACTCCCCTCGCCTTCCTCCCCCCCTTTCCCCCCTCCCCTCCCATTTCCCCCCTCCCCTCCCCTTTCCCCCTTCCCTTCTCTCCCCCCTCCCCTCCCCACTCCCCTCCTCTCCCCTTTCCCCCCTCCCCTTCTCCCCTTTCCCCCCACCCCTCCCCTTTCCCCCTCCCCTTCCCCCTCCCCTCCCCTTTCCCCCCACCCCTCCCCTTTCCCCCCTCCCCTCCCCTTTCCCCCCCACCCCTCCCCTTTCCCCCCTCCCCTTTCCCCCCTCCCCTCCCCTTTCCCACCCTCCACTCCCCTTTACCCCATCCCCTCCCCTTTCCGCCCCTCCCGCCTATCCCCCCATCCCCCCTCCCCTCCCCTTTCCCCCCTCCCCTCCCCCCTCCCCTTTCCCCCTCCCCTCCCCCTCCCCTTTCCCCCCTCCCCTCCCCTTTCCCCCCCTCCCCTCCCCTTTCCCCCCTCCCCTCCCCTATCCCCTCCCCTCCCCTCACCTTTCCCCTCCCCTCCCCTCCCCTTTCTGCTCCCCTTCCCCCCCTCCCCTCCCCTTTCACCCCCCTCCCCTCCCCTTTCCCCCCTCCCCTCCCCTATCCCCTCCCCTCCCCTCACCTTTCCCCTCCCCTCCCCTCCCCTTTCCGCTCCCCTCCCCTCTCCTTTCCCCCCTCCCCTCCCCTTTCCCCCCTCCCCTTACCCCGCTCCCCTCCCCTTCCCCCTCCCCTCCCCTTCCCCTTCCCTTCCCTCCCTCCCCTCCCCTTCCCCACCCCTCCACTTTACCCCCTCCCCTCCCCTTCCCCCTTCCCTTCCCTCCCTCCCCTCCCCTTCCCCTTCCCTTCCCCCCCTCCCCTCCCCTTTCCCCCCTCCCTTTTCCCCTCCCCTTTCACCCCCTCCCCTCCCCTTTCCCCCCCTTACCTCTCTCCCCTCCACTCACATTTCCCCACTCCCCTTCCCCCTCCCCTTTCCCCCTCCCCTCCCCTGTCCCCCTCCCCTTCGCTCCCCCCTGCCCTCCCCTCCCCTCCCCTATCCCCCTCCCCTTCCCCCCTCCCCTCCCCTGTCCCCCCCTCCCCTCCCGTTCCCCCTCCCCTCCCCTGTCCCCCCTCCCCTCTCCCACTTTACCCTTCCTCCCCTCCCCCCTTCCTCCCCCTCCCCTATCCCCCCTCCCCTCCCCTTTCCCCCTCCCCTCCCTTTCCCCCCCTCCCCTGCCTTTCCCCCCTCACCTCCCCTTCCCCCCCTTCCCCCCTCCCTGCCCTTTCCCCCCTCCCCTGCCCTTTTCCCCCCCTCCCCTCCCCTTTCCCCTCCCCTCCCCTTTCCCCCCTCCCCTCCCCTTTCCCCTCTCCCCTCTGCTTTCCCCCCTTACCCCCCTCCCCTCCCTTTCCCCCCTACCCTTCACCCCCTCCCCTTTCCCCCTCCCCTTTCCCCCTCCCCTCCTCTCCCCCTCCCCCCTCCCCTCCTCTCCCCCCTCCCCTCCCCCCTCCACTTCCCCCCTCCCCTTCCCTTTCCCCTCCCCTCCCTCCCCCTTTCCCTTTCCCCTCCCTCCTCTTTCCCCTCCCCTCCCCTTTCCCCTCCCCTCCCCCCGCCCCTCCCCTTTCCCCTCCCCTTTCCCCCCTCCCCTCCCCTTTCACCCTCCCCTCCCCTTTCCCCCCTCCCCTCCCCTTTCCCCCCTCCTTCCCCCCCTCCCCTCTCCTTTTCCCACCCTTCCCCCTCCCCTTTCCCCCTCCTCTCCCCTTTCCTCCCCTCCCCTCCCCCCTCCCCTCCCCTTTCCCCCCCCTTTCCCCCCTCCCCTCCCTCCCCTCCCCTTTCCACTCTCCTCCCCTCCCCTTCCCCCCTACCCTTTCCCCCCTCCCCTTCCCCCCCTTTCCCCCCTTCTCCCCCCTTCCCCCCTGCCCCCCCTTTTCCCCCCTTCCCCCAGTCGCACTCTCTCTTCCCCCCAGTCACTCTCTCTCTTCCCCCCAGTCGCTCTCTCTCTTCCCCCCCTTCGCTCTCTCTCTTCCCCCCAGTCGCTCTCTCTCTTCCCCCAGTCGCTCTCTCTCTTCCCCCAGTCGCTCTTTCTCTTCCCCCCAATCGCTCTCTCTCTTCCCCCAGTCGCTCTCTCTCTTCCCCCCAGTCGCTCTCTCTCTTCCCCCCAGTCGCTCTCTCTCTCTCTTCCAACAACAACATGCCCTCAATAGCCCCTCGGCACCGCCGGGCACTTCAGCTAGTTAGTTTATAAGTGCTTTGTGAGTGATATTTTCGCAATTACCAAGGCAACAAGTGTTTACTTGTATTGATTATCAGACGGGTTTATAATCACAATATGTCCTTTCTGGGTTTTCCCCATGATAAGTGTGTGATTTCAAATACTGGTGGCTGTCAAAGCCTTGATGTCAAAGCAACAGAGGAAATTTTGCTCAAGAAAATGCAGTTGTCACAGATCAACCTGAGGCCTCCCCTGAGGCATGAAAGTGAATATGAAAGTCATCCCAAGCCTTGAAATCAAGTGAAATTCCAGAAATATGACAGCTAATTAATCTTGCATTTTAAACATATCCTGAACAATTCATCTTATTCATGGTAAAATTACAAATGACGGTATTTGCGAGTGCTCTGAAACATTAATGGTAAAATTTGCTCACTGGTTCATTGTTACTTCAGTAATGATGTTTCTCTTTTTTTTTCTCTGCCGGTTTCAGTTGATTTGAGGCATTCTGCATTTCCAGGACAAACAAAAGGCAGACAGGTGACCTGGTGCCATGCTGCTCCATAGCTGGCCACCAGAAGATGCCTGAGCACAAGACAGATTATCTTTCCCTCTGATTCCTGTTCGTGTACAGAAGTACTCAGCTCTCCTTGTATATTTCACGCAGAGGCCTCACTATGTGAGGATTCATGGACATTGTCACGGTAGTATCAGCTGTGGCTCAGTGGGTAGCACACTTGCCTCTGGGTCAGAAAATTGTGGGTTCAACTGACACTCCAGTGCAGTGCTGAGGGAGTGCTGCACTGTCGGAGGTGCCATCTTTCGGATGAGACGTTAAACCTGCTCTCTCAGGTGGACGTAAAAGATCCCATGGCACTATTTCAAAGAAGAGCAGGGGAGTTATACCTGGTGTCCTGGCTAATATTTATCCCTCAATCAACATAACAAAAACAGATTATCAGGTCATTATCACAGTGCTGTTTGTGGGAGCTTGCTATGCGCAATTTGGCTGCTGCTTTTCCCACATTACAACAGTGATTACATTCCAAAAAGTACTTCATTGGCTGTAAAGCGTTTTGAGATGTCCGGTGGTCATGAAAGGCGCTATATAAATGCAAGTCTTTCTTTCTTTTATTGTAATATTGAAGACCATATCTTACATATGTATGCAACAGAAGAAATCTGAAGGTCACACTATCATTCATTCACTCAGCTCCTAGCTGTCAGGTAGAGGACCAACCGGCGTGAGCTTGTAAGAGTGTTCAGGGCAGGAGTTAGACAGGACAGACGGTGATCTTGTAGGAGTGGTTACTCTTGAATTTTACTCAAACTCAGTTCTTTTCACACAACAGGCACAAACCCACTTACCACCTCTATGACCATTGGTATCACAATACACTACCACTGTATAAGCTTTTAAATATATATAGCCTTTTTTTTTAATTTAAAAAGGCCATGGTGCAAATCATTTGTGCTATGAAAATACTTGGTATCACTGCATTTGTATGATAGCGATTGTGACTAAAATTATGCTTTCGTATTTATTTATTGGATCCTTCCTTGTTGGACACAGCACACACAGCTAAAATTGGTTACTGCTAAATGTAAACTGAGAATTTAGAGTATGGTCTGGTATACCAAAGGCACTGATACTTAGTTATTTAACCTGGTTATTGTGGGCTGATAGGCCTGGTCATCAACCTGAAACGTTAACTCTGTTTCTCTCTCCACAGCTGCTGCCTGACCTGCTGAGTATTTCCGGCATTTTCCTTTTATATTTCAGATTTCCAGCATCCATAGTATTTTGCCATTTTAGTACAGCAACAATCGTTGGTTCAAGGGTGGTGGCAAAGAGGTAGAGTTGGGTGTGCTTAATGTACACATGGATGCTAATACCATGCTTGCAAATTGCACCATGGTGGTGCAGTAGGTGACCAAGGATGTTGCTATGGGGATTTCCCAGAGTCTTGGCAGGAGAAATTATACAGGAGCTCTACTGACTGCATTTGGCTAGGTGGGAGTGGAAGAGTGGTGTCATAAGTGTCATCGTACGTGTCTTCACACTGTTCCCTTTGGGGAACTGTATGAAGCGGTGGAAGGATTTCTGGCCGCGATTAACGCTCCTTCCGTGACCGTAACCATCTTCGTACCAGCCATTAGGGTGGTTAGTCCTATGGCGAGAGGGTTTTATGGGCTCCCACAACCCATACGAGGGGGGGGGGGCACCCACACCGACGGACGCAAGTATCCCGCTGGATGTCAACCCAGAATTTAGAGCCGGAGCTCCGACTCCACTTGCCGGGACTGTCTGGAGCGGGGTTCGAAACCCTACGCCTTCTGGCCCAGCGGCGGGGATGCTACCGCTACGCCAAAGGCCCACTCCGTCATAAAGGTAATCCAGGGAGATCAAAGATGTCCCTCAGGGTCCACTAATACGCTACCATTGGTGACAGTTACCTCAAACTTACTCTGAGAAGCAAGTCTGAGGAGGCTACGATTCAATAAATAAAGCAATAAGTGAATTATGTCATCTCTTGAAGGAGCGCATCGATGGAATTGGGGTGTTCAAGTTTGTCAAAGACTGCGGAGAAGTTGAATGGAGACAGAGAACAATGGCCACAGTTTCTACTTACAAAGTAACAGACATGAGCTCATGCCCAAAGAGCTCTCAGTAAATAACTGGTGAATGTTCATATTTAACGTAATACAAACGGGCACCCACTTTATGGAAGTCTAGTGGGTGACATCTAAACTATGATGGCAAAGTGGAGGGGGTAATAACTGCCTTGGGACATTTTCCTACATTATATAAATGCAAAAAAACAGAAAATGCTGGAAATACTCAGCAGGTCAGGCAGCCTCTGTGGAGAGAGAAACAGAGTTCACATTTGATGGTCATCGAACTGAAACATTGGCCGAGATTTTCCTTACCTCGGTGGGTTCGGGGCGGGCGGTGTCGGTGGCGAGTCGCAGCCCCGCTGCTGCCTCCATCCCACTCTGGAAAATGAATTTCCGTTGATGGGGCTTGTTAAGCACATTTTCTGTCCCAATTAGAGGAAGCAGGTCTAGCGACATCATTCATGACGCATCATCAGCCGATTTCCTTAAAGGGACCATGGCCAACTTTCTTTTGACAGTTGTGCTGTCAGTGTTCTACAGCATTGAGGTGCTGCAAACACTGACAACCCTTGCACAAAGGTGCAGGGCTGCAACCAGGTTCTCCCATGACTCCCTTCATATGCTTATGGAGGGAGTCAGAGCACACAGGGAGGTCATCTTCCCTTCCGATGGGCGGAAGAGACCTCCCCAGGAGGCCAAAACAGCCTGGCTGCACATTGCACAGGAGGACACAAGCAGGGATGTGGTCAGGAGGGGTGCAGTGGCGCAAACGTTTCAATGATCTCAGTAGATCATGAAACATTAGTACAAAGCCACAACACCTTCATCCTCCTGTGCCTCTCATCACATCTCCATCACTCTGCCGTCCCTACCCTTCTCCTGCACATCTTTACTCACAGCAACTTACCTTGCACCTCCACCCATCCCTCTCTATCTACATTATCACATCCCCATCTCACTAGCCACCCCTCACACTCACCCTCATCCTAGTGCAATCATACCAACTAACAACATGCAAGGACAGGCACTTGGGTGTTTTATTCAATGTTTATGTAAAGTTTTTATTTTCAACACTTTCTGGTCTTGGACAGATTTGTGTGCACCTTTGGAAGTGGCTTAGTGAGTTGCAATGAATGGTGAGACGTGATGGTACCCCCTGCAATGGTGATGAGTGTGAAAGGATGCTTTATGGTGCTTGTGGGGTGGTGCCAACCTGGCGCATCATGTGGCAGCCAGGGTGTACAGCGTAAAGTTAAGTAAATCTGGCCTGATTAGGCCATCCCTGGCCTCCCAGGCAGCAATGTGGTCGGGTGCTGATGCCCTCTGTCCTGCACCGCATTAGGTGATTGCAGAGAAGGTTGGTGTTGTTGTTGATGCTGCTGGTGCTGCTGGTGTTGGGGCTGATTGTGGTCAGATTCTGAGGAACAAGGTGAGAGAGTATAAATGGTACCTGTGCTAAGGGAATAGATGGCAGATGAAGTTGAGATGACAGGAGCAATCAGTCAGTGGTGAGCAAGGTTGTTCCAATGAGGTGACACTGGATGGAGAGTTTGCTCCAAACACTTGCAGCCTGCATAAAGCTCAATCTCTCTTCCAAATGGAGTAAGCAACAGCTTCTGCGCTTGGAAAGTGAACAGCTGTTCAGTGGGAGCTTTTATGGTACATTTCAAGCTGTCAACTAATCAGCTGATTCAACAGCCATTCAACTCCCACCTCAGGTTCACAGATGTGGTCCACGAGCAGTGTGGACCCCATGGGCGAGCAGTTAAAGTTAAAAGGTAAGGTTAAAACAATTATTAATGGTCTGTCAACAATCCAATAATTGGTTTAATTGGGTCGCCCGCCTCTGCGGGTCGGGTCGGGTCAGATCAGAGCTCACAGACGCGCCATTGGGAAAGGTGCATTGCAGTGGGATAACAGCGGGGTCCCAACCCACTGCCAAAAAATCAAATTTCCCACCTGATTCATCACCGATTCCACCCGCTGATCCCCGGGAAAATTCCGACCATTAACTCTGTTTCTCTCTCCACAGACGCTGCCTGACCTGTTGAGTATTTCCAGCATTTTCTATTTTTTTTTCAGATTTCCAGCATCTGCATTGTTTTGCTGTTATATAAATGCAAGTCGTTGCTTTTGTTTTATTGTTAGCAAACTGATTGGCCTTCAAGGTGCAGAGGGTCACATTTATCCACCAGCAATTCTATGATATCTACCCACCATCTGTCTTAAATGCAGACAGTCAATGGTTTCAGGTCAGTTACACTTATCCATCTCTCTAAGTGAAAACCAGCACAGCCCCCAGGTTCACCCCTCAATGCTGCTCATGGCTTCTCCCTGATGCTGTTGCTGCTCTGAGGATGGAACATTGCTGTCAGTCAAAATTTTGGCAATAGATATACAAGATTAGGAATTCCCATTTCACAGTGATGTTAAGAACATAAGAACATAAGAAGTAGGAGCAGGAGTAGGCCATACGGCCCCTCGGGCCTGCTCCGCCATTCAATAGGATCATGGCTGATCCGAACCTAGACTCACGTCCACTTCCCTGCCCTCTCCCCGTAACCCTTAATTCCCTTATCTGCTAGGTAACTGTCTATCTCCGTTTTAAATTTATTTAATGTTGCAGCTTCCACAGCTCTCTGGGGTAGCAAATTCCATAGATTTACTACCCTCTGAGTGAAGAAGTTTCTCCTCATCTCAGCTTTGAAACGGCAGCTCCTTATTCTAAGATTATGCCCCCTAGTTCTAGTCTCACCCATCAGTGGAAACATCCTCACCGAATCCACCCGATCAAGCCCCCTCACAATCTTATATGTTTCGATAAGATCGCCTCTCATTCTTCTGAACTCCAATGAGTAGAGGCCCAACCTACTTAACCTTTCCTTATATGTCAACCCCCTCATCTCCGGAATCAACTGAGTGAACCTTCTCTGAACTGCCTCGAGAGCAAGTATATCTTTTCTTAAATATGGAAACCAAAACTGCACGCAGTATTCCAGGTGTGGCCTCACCAACACCCCATATAACTGCAGCAAGACTTCCCTGTTTTTATACTCCATCCCCCTTGTAATAAAAGCCAAGATTCCATTGGCCTTCCTGATCACCTGCTGCACCTGCATACTAACTTTTTGTGTTTCATGCACCAGGACCCCCAGATCCCGTTGTACTGTAGCACTTTGCAGTTTTTCTCCATTTAGATAATAACTTGCTCTTTGATTTTTTCTGCCAAAGTGCATAACCTCACACTTTCCAGTATTATATTTCATCTGCCAAGTCTCTGCCCACTCACTTAGCCTGTCTATGTCCTTTTGCAGGTTTTTTATGTCCTCCTCACTCACTGCTTTCCCTCCTATCTTTGTATCGTCGGCAAACTTGGATACGTTGCACTCGGTCCCTTCCTCCAAATCGTTTATATAGATTGTAAAGAGTTGGGGTCCCAGCACTGACCACTGCGGAACACCACTAGTTACTGATTGCCAGCCCGAGAACGAACCATTTATCCCAACTCTCTGTTTTCTGGTAGATAGCCTATCTTCCACCCATGCCAGTATATTACCCCCAATCCCGTGATTTTTTATCTTGATCAGTAATCTTTTGTGTGGCACCTTGTCAAATGCCTTTTGGAAGTCCAAATACACCACATCCAGTGGTTCCTCCTTATCCACCCTGAATGTTACGTCCTCAAAAAATTCGAGCAAATTTGTCAAACATGACTTCCCCTTCATAAAACCATACTGACTCTGTCCTATTAAATTATGTTTATCCAAATGCCCTGTTACTGTTTCCTTAATAATGGACTTCAACATTTTACCAACCACAGATGTTAGGCTAACTGGTCTATAGTTTCCAGCCTTTTGTCTACTTCCCTTCTTAAATAAGGGAATATGTTCTACCACCCGTGGTAGCAGGTAGGAATCGGGAACAGAAGCGGTTTCAGAGAAAATTAGTTCCTGATTGAAGCCTCTGGGAATCACTAAGAATCAGCAAGATATTTCCCCAGAAGATGGGTATATGAATGGAGTGGGGATGGGTGGAAATCAGCACATAAGTCAACCGATGCCAATCTACTAATGTAGTGGCTGTGATGGGAAGTGGAGAGAGGTGGCAGCATGAATAGGGATGGGAAACAGAGTGCTAGTGCAAACTAGGGTTGAGGGAAGAGGAGAGTTTCAGCATGAACTAAGAATAGGAGGGGGTGAGGGAGAAAGGTGTAAGTGTGAACTGGATGGGTGGAAAACCGTAGCCCTGCCTGTCCTCTCAGGTAGATTTATAAAATCCCATGGCACGATTTAAAGAAGAGCAGAGGGCTTCTCCCAGTGTCTTGGCCAATATTTAATCCTGTTAAGTCTGTGTGTTATATTGCGAATTACTACACAGACCACAAGAGTAAACTTTAACAGGTCTTTACTAGTTGAAGGACAGGGCGGAACTGCCCAATAAATCCTTACACAGCACTTATATACCGGTGTGGTCACCACCGGTATTACAGTATACAGCAGCCATGATAAAGTAGTGCAACCCTTAAAATAGTTCTCTTAAAGGTGGAACGGTTACATACACTACAATCCTCCCTTTTTAGGTTAACAGTATATATTCCCATTAAACATAACATCATAACATATATACACAACTTCATGTAAAAACAGTTCACAGATTCAGTCTCTCTGGAGGCTTCCTGACTCGGTCCGGATAACGCCTCGGTGGTGTAGTAGTTTTCGGTGGTGTAATAGGTTCTTTTGGCAAGGTCGATTCGGCTTGAATGTCAGTGTCGGGTTCATCTGGTTCCAGTATCACCGGATCGGAGGTAGATACTATTGGTATCTCTGCTTCATCATTAGGCGTATAGAGTTGTGGTGTAGGTTGTTCCTTTTCGGATGACGCTATGATCTGGTCAGCATGGCGCCTTATTATGCTTTCACCAATGTCCACGGTATACATCAGCGGTCCTAGTCGTTTGCAAATAGTTCCAGGCTGCCATTTCTCGGTACGGTAGTCCCGGGCCAAAACTTGTTGACCTATCTGGAAGGTTCTAGTTGGCCTTTCATTCATGCCTTGAAATTGCCGGTTCTCTACGTCCCTTCTGATGTTTGGCTTGATCAAATCCAGCCGGCATCTTAGCCTTCTATTGAAAAACATCATGGCGGGAGTTTGGTTTGTGACCGCATGTGTTGCATTCCTGTATGCCAACAAGAAGTTATCTACCTTATGTTGTAGATTTATGTCTTCATTACCCATGGCCTTTATGGCCTTCTTGAAGGTCTGGACAAACCTTTCAGCTAATCCATTGGTGGCGGGATGGTATGGGGTGGACGTGTAGTGCTTAACCCCATTGTTTTTTAAGAACTTCCTGAATTCTTCGGACACAAATTGCGGTCCATTATCAGAACAGATCTGTTCCGGCAGCCCATTCCTGGCAAATATGGTCCTTAATACTGTGATGGTTTTTTCCGTGGTGGTGGAGGACATCTTTATTACCTCCGGCCACTTGGAGTGTGCATCCACCGCGATTAAGAACATTGAGCCCATAAATGGACCAGCAAAGTCGATATGTACCCTTTGCCATGGAGATGAGGGCCACTCCCATGGATGCAGAGGAGCTTGTGGTGGGGCATTTTGGACCTTCTGGCATCCTAAACAGCTCTTGGTCATTTCTTCGATGTCTCCATCGATACCTGGCCACCACACGAACGCTCTGGCTAGGTTCTTCATTTTCACTCCACCCAGATGCCCCTCGTGAAGCTCCTTTAGCACTTTTTGCTGGAGTTTGGGTGGAATCACCACTCTGGATCCACACATCAAAGTTCCTCGGCACACTGACAGCTGTTCTCTTCTTTGCGAAAATGCTGGCAACAGTGGTTCGCCATGTGCTGGCCATCCCTTCACCGTTAAATCGTAGACTCGTGAGAGAGTCGGGTCATTTCTTGTTTCCTTTTCGATCGTAGAATTTGTTACTGGTAGGCATTCCACTGTGGTTGAGTGGAACATCTCCACTGGGTCCACTGTAGGCGCCTCTTCTACCGTTGGCAACGGTAGGCGTGATAAACCGTCAGCATTCCCATGCTGTTTTGATCCTTTGTATTCTATGTCATATTGGTGTGCCCCTAGGAAAAGGGACCACCTCTGTAGCCGTTGCGCTGTCATAATGGAAACGCCCTTTTTAGGGTTGAATATGGATACCAACGGCTGGTGGTCTGTCAGCAGTGTAAACTTCTGGCCCTGCAGGTAATGATGAAACTTCTTTACTCCCCACACCAGGCTGAGAGCCTCCCTATCTATCTGAGCATAGTTGCGCTCAGCGGAGGTCAATGATCTGGATGCAAATGCGACTGGCCTTTCCAAGCCATTTGGCAACTTGTGTGAGAGTACTGCTCCAATACCATAAGGAGAAGCATCACAAGCTAAACGAATAGGTAGCGTTGGGTTGAAGTGAGCCAACACTTCCTCTGAGGTGATCAATGGCTTGCTTTTGCGAAAAGCCGTCTTACAGTCCTCGCTCCACTTCCATGGTACTTCTTTCTGCAAAAGAGCATTCAGCGGGTGCAGCACCGTGGATAGATTTGGCAGAAACTTATGGTAATAGTTAATCAACCCTAGGAACGATCTCAACTGGGATACATTTTCCGGAGCGGGAGCCTTCACAACAGCTTCGATCTTGTCAGGTGACTTGTGCAGCCCCCCCTGGTCAATGACATGACCACAGTACGAGATCCGTTCCTGAAAGAACTCACATTTCTGGCGATTAACTCGAAGGCCATACTCCTTCAACCTGGTGAGCACCAGTTTCAAATTTGCAAGGTGTTCCTCATCGTCATCTCCTGTAATCAGGATATCGTCCAAGTAACATTGAGTGCTTGGAATTCCCTGTAATACCTGCTCCATGGCCCTCTGCCAAATTGCCGGAGCCGAAGCCACTCCAAAAACCAGTCTATTATATCGATACAAGCCTCTGTGTGTGCTGATTGTAAGATACTGGCGCGACTCTTCCTCAACTTCCATCTGTAAGTACGCTTGCGCCAGGTCTATCTTGGTGAAGCGTTTCCCACCAGACAATGAAGCAAAGATATCCTCAATCCGCGGAAGCGGATATTGCACCGTGTGAAGCACCGGATTAACTGTGATCTTGAAGTCTCCACAGATGCGGACCTTCCCCGGTTCCCCTGGCTTGTTACTCGATGAACGCTTCATGACAGGAACAATGGGCGTGGCCCACTCACTCCAGTCCACCTTAGACAGTACTCCTGAACGTTCCAGCCCTTCCAGCTCAGCTTCCACAGCAGGTCGTATCGCATACGGTACCGGTCTGGCTTTGAAAAATTTTGGGTTTGCATGTTCTGCAATCTTGATTTTTGCCTTAATTCCTCTCAGTGTTCCCAGTCCCTGTTGGAACACCTCTTTAGCCTCATCCAATATTCTGGACAATCGTTCAGGTTTGACATCTTTTTTTCCGGAATCTACCGTTATTGCGTTTAGGGAGTGCCAGTCCATATTTATTTTCCTGATCCACTCCCGTCCCAGAAGTGGTGGACCTCCCTCAGGTAGTACATATAAGTCCATTCCTTGGTGTTCTTTGCCCTTGTGTATCACCTTGACTTTTATCTTTCCGATGGGGTATACTTTTTGCCCCGTGTATGTCTGCAATACTATCTCCGTATCCCGTAGGGGAATATGTTTGAATAACTTTTTGTAATCTTGCTTATTCATGACCGTCAATGCCAATCCGGTGTCCAATTCCATCTTCACTTGGACTCCTGCTATCTGCAGTGTGACCCAGATAGTTTGTCGGTCAGCTTCCTTACTCACGTTGTGAATTCTCAGACTACCCAGTTCCTTGCTGTTGGAGTCTGAATCCGAATTCTGTTCATCCGAACTCTTCTCAGCCACCTTATGTACCTTTCTGCACTTTTCCTGTGGTGACTTTTTGTTGCTGGTCTTCTTTCCTGACCGGCATACTTTAGCTATGTGACCAAGCTTGCCACATTTTCTACAGTCCTGGTTTTTAAACCAGCATTGGTTCTGATCGTGTGTTGTCTTCCCACAACGATAACATTTCGTTGTACCCGAAGCCATTTGATCTACGCTGAGTACCGCTGCCTTCAGCTGCATTTCCATGGTGCCTCTCGCTGCGGCTTCGTGCGATGCTGCAATAGTGACAGCCTTATCAAGTGTAAGATCATTCTCTTCAAGCAACCGCTTTTGTGTTCCTTCTTTCGACAATCCACACACGAATTTGTCTCTCAGTGCCTCTGTCAGGCTTTCCCCAAACTGACAGTATTTCGCTAGCTTGCGCAGTTCAATTAAATACTCCGCGTTACTTTCCTCTTTCAGTTGCGTTCTCGCATAAAATTTAAATCGTTCCGCTAACATCAGCGGTGTGGGGTTCAAATGATTCTTCAGGACAGCAACAATATTAGCGAAAGTCTGATCTGTCGGTTTAGCTGGTGATAGAAGATGCTTCAATAGCCCGTATGTCTTCGCACCCATTGAGTTTAGTAAGGTTAGTGCTTTATCTTCATCTGATATTTTATTTGTCTTACAATATATCTCTATGCGTTCTACATACGTGGCCCAATCTTCAACATCGGGATCGAAATCGTTGATGTTACCACGCTTAGGCATCCTCGCGATCTTCTTGAGAAACAAAAGAATTATTTATTTTTTTTACAAAATGACGGTTTCCCGCGCTTGTCTTCTTCCCCCGCCTCTGAAAATGGCGGCTTCCCGCGTTTGCCTTTCTCCCCCGCTGGCTGTAATGGTGATTGCCGATTTGCTGCGTTCGCCCTCCCCCAGCGGTTTTCAAATCGCGCCTCCCAGCCCCTCTTGCAGTCCGGTCCTTTCCCCCCGGCTGCGGCTGAGTTCTCCGCGTTTTTTATTTTTTATTTTCTCTCGCGCCTTACGCTGACCCGGTCGCTGCGCCTCGCGGCCTCGGTAGCTGCCCGGCCTTTTTCACCGGTCGCGGTCGAGCTCTCTCTCGACGCTGTTGCATCTCCCAGCCCGCTTGCAGCCCGGTCTTTCGCACCGGCTGCGTTTGCATTCACCGCGGCTTCCGTGCCTTACGCTGCCCCAGTCTCAGCGCCTCTGGCCCCGACTTCTGTCCGGCTCCTTTCCCCGGCCGTGGTCGAGTTCTCCGCCCTTATATCCTCCGTTTTTTTTTTTCTCCCCTACTCACAGTCAACGTGGCCGACTTGCTGCTCGTCGCCGATCGGCTTACCCACCACCGTGATAGAAGGGATGACCACTGCCTGTTGCTGATGGAAGGCTTCGTGTCAGAATTCTTCCTTTGCTCTGCAGACCCGAGTCTTTTCTCAGCAGAATGATGAGGGCGGATGCCTCCTCTCGACGCCCATTAAACTGCCTTGGATGTATCTCTGCCGCAGGGTAAGATCGTACTCGTCGCCACTGTTAAGTCTGTGTGTTATATTACGAATTACTACACAGACCACAAGAGTAAACTTTAACAGGTCTTTACTAGTTGAAGGTCAGGGCGGAACTGCCCAATAAATCCTTACACAGCACTTATATACCGGTGTGGTCACCACCGGTATTACAGTATACAGCAGCCATGATAAAGTAGTGCAACCCTTAAAATAGTTCTCTTAAAGGTGGAACGGTTACATACACTACAAATCCCTCAACCAACATCATAAAAAATAGATTATCTAGTCATTTATCTCATTGCTCTTTGTATGACCTTGCTGCATGCAAATCGGCTGTTGAGATTCCCTATATTACAAAAGTTACTGGCCTAGAAATTCAGTCTGGACACTTTTGGGGCGCTAAAGTCGGGCGTTCGCTAAAGTTAGCGCCCGCCGGAAAGTGTAGGCCACATCGCCGAAATTCAGTAGAGTTGGCCAAGAGTTTGGCCGAGCGCTGAAACTGGCGTTCCAATGCTCTCTTCAGGCGCTAAGCCGGCGATGCGGCCTGATAACGCCGAGGCCGGGCGCAGCGCAGATGCGGTCATGTTTTGATTGACAGCAGACACTCTGACGCCGGCCAGCTCTTAAAGGGGGAAGGGTCGACTTTGACTGCTGCCACGTCCTGCATACTGGAGCCCTGCAGCTAGGCCTCAACACTGCTGGTGGGCCAAAATAACGCCTGGAGCCATGGAGAGGGCCCGTGAACGAGCGCAGCGCTTCTCAGAGCATGCTCTGAGGGTGCTGATTAATGGTGTCGAAAACAAAAGAGAGATCTTGTGCCCGGACAGTGGCAAGAAGGCTCCCAGGAGCCAGTACAGGAAAGCCTGGAGGAAAATCGCCCGCAGGGTGTCATCCACCTGCGATGTCCCCAGGAGTGTGGACCAATGCCGCAAGAAGTACAACGACCTCACTCGGATGGTCAGGGTGAGTACCCTTTCCAGTGTCCTCCTCATCCTTGCATGTGCACCTCACATTATGGGCAAAGGGACCTCAAAGGACTAATGGGCAGCCCTCCTCCCGCAGCAATGGCACTGGCATGATCATCAATAGCACTTTCTGCACTTACCACACTGGCCAAGCTATTCGACCATGGGAGGCAGTGCACACAGCAACAGGGCACCACACTGGCCAAGCTATTCGACCATGGGAGGCAGTGCACACAGCAACAGGGCACCACACTGGCCAAGCTATTCGACCATGGGAGGCAGTGCACACAGCAACAGGGCACCACACTGTACTTAGAGGCCGTCCTTTCTCTTGCAGGCCAAGCTGGCGCCGAATTTGAGGAGCCAGTCTGCCACCGGGGGAGGCCGTCCCCAGTACCAGCCGCTCAGTGAGCTGGAGGAGAGCGTGGCTCGACTCATGCGTGCCCGGGTGACTGGCCCTGTTGCGATCGGAGATGCGGACCCTGTACTGGGACCCACTGGTAAGGACATGACCGGTTGGACCTCTGTCGTTGCCCTTGCGCTTCAGATCTACATCCTTTCGCACTGACCGACAAATGCGCATAATGCCACCACTCAGGCCTCCCTCACTGACGCCCTGTCCTCACTCTAAAGCTACTCTTGTGCCTTCCTGCTTTCAGCTGGTGAGGAGGAGGTGGTCCCTGAAGCTCAGAATGCCAGGCCCTTGGAGGAGGAGGACGACGAGGACCAGGAGGAAGGCGGCACATCGGGGAACCCTCATCCGCGCCAGGGGATGGCAATGGAGGGGAGACGTCTGGCCTGCAGGAGAGCCAGGGGGAAGTGTTGCAGGGGAGGGCAGATCCTGGGCCCAGTGGGCTCGAGGCACGCGGGAAGGGTCCGGCAGCACGCCGGCCTTCTCCCCAGAGGGGGGAGGTGTTGCAGGGGAGGGCAGATCCTGGGTCCAGTGGGCTCGAGGCACGCGGGAAGGGTCGGCCAGCTCAGCGGCCTTCTCCCCAGAGGGAGAGTCCGCCCTCCAGTCCGGAGACGGTCCTCGCCCAGGAGGTGCGCCTCCTCGATGAGATGTCGGCGGCGTCTGAGCGGCGCCACCAGGAGTTCATGGGGGTTGTGCAACAGATGCCTCAGGCCATTGAGTCCCTGGCTCATAGTGTGGTCGCTTTCGGGGAATCACAGGCCAGGGGGGTCGAACAACTCGCGGCAGTGCACGACAGGGGTGTCCAGCAACTCGCGGCAGCCCAGGACGCGACTCGCGAGATGAGTGGTGCCGTCCAGACACTGGCAGAGCTGATGCGGGCACATACCAGGGCAGTTCGGGCACTCACTTCTGCCACACTCGCTGTGGCGCGGAAGCATCGCCAGGGCACCCGCCGCCCTGCTGCAGCACAGCGGTCTGGCCTCCACCAGATTGCTGCGCTTGCTGCACTGCCAGCCCGGCCGAGTGCCAGTGTCTCTGGCGAGCAGCGCGCGCCTGCCATCAGCCAGCTTGCCCCCATTGGTGCAGCCGACACTGCCACTCCCCCAGCCAAGGTGCGACGAGCTGCTGCTGAGACTGATGCTGGCCAGCCACAGCTGCAGCAGTCAGCAGCCGGCCCCTCCCGGGCCGGGCCTCGTCTAGGCTGACCCCCAAGGGCATCTGCCGACACGCATTGTGGCCCTCATGAGCCTTCCCCCAGCCTTGCCACACGCGCAGGGCCCAGGTTGAGGCAGAGCAGCAGGTCGGGCAGGGGCCAGAGAAGCCTGTCTAAGGACTCGCCCTCTCGGCACACCCATTAGAATGTGGTGATAGCGGTTTTTTTTATATTGGGGGGCTTGTGTTCTGGGGGGGCATTATTTTGGTAAGGCCGAGGATCAAGGCATTTTTTGTTTTTAGGGGGGTGTTTGTGTTGTGGAGGGGGGGGCTTATTTTTGTAAGGCCGATGATGAAGGCCATTTGGATGGGCAAGTTTTGTTAGTCCTCCCCAGGTTTTGGGAGTGACAGATGTTTTTGACTGTTTTTTGGGGGTCTTGTCTGTTTTTCTGTTTCATGTGGGAAGGGCCCTGAGTTTGTGAAATAAAGCTTTTTATTTATTCAGCATGTCCACGTCTCAGGTTTCAAGTGGTTGTTGCGTTAACCGGCTGAGGGCTTGCGGTGCGGCTGCCTTCAGGTGCGTTCATTGCCACAGCCCATTCCCTGACAGGGGGCCTAGAAGTGTCGATCAATAAGCCCCCGGCGGACGGCCCTTGGACCTTGTGGCTCCCTCCTGGGCTGGTACTCCTCCTCCTCCTCCTCCTCCTCATGGTCCTCCTGCTCGTCCTCCTGAGGTGGTGGTGCAATGTCAGGTGGCAGTGCCTGAGTCCTGCGGATAGCCAGGTTGTGCAGCATGCAGCACACGACGACGAACTGGGAGACTCTATCCAGCGAATACTGTAGAGATCCGCCGGAACGATCCAGGCAGCGGAACCGTTGCTTGAGGACGCCTATTGTTTGCTCTATGATGTTCCTTGTAGCTTGATGGCTTTCGTTGTATGCCTCCTCCGCTGGGGTCCTGGGCGCGCGGAGCGGGGTCATGAGCCATGTACACAAAGGGTAACCCTTGTCCCCGATAAGCCATCCCCTTGGTGGAGGCTGTGCCTCGAACATGTCAGCCACAGTCGTCTGGCGCAGGATAAATGCATCGTGGCTGCTTCCTGGGAAGCGGGCATTGACAGCTAGGATGCGCTGCCTGTGGTCACACACCAGCTGTACATTTAGGGAATGGTAGCCCTTCCGGTTGCGGTAATCCTCGGCATTGTGGATAGGTGCCCGCATAGCCACATGCGTGCAGTCAATGGCGCCCTGCACCATGGGGAAGTCGGCGATCCTGGCAAATCCGACTGCACGCTGCTCCTGCCTCTGTCGGGTCATGGGGAAGGAGATGAATTGGTGTCTCCTCGCGAAAAGTGCATCGGTGACCTGCCGGATGCAGCGATGCGCGGCGAACTGGGAGATGTTCGCTATGTCCCCAGCAGCGGCTTGGAAGGAGCCGCTTGCATAAAAGTTCAGAGCCACCGTGACCTTCACTTCCACCGACAGAGATGTCCTGCACATCAGCTGTGGACGCAGATCTCTGTGAAGCAGCTGGCAGATCTCTGCAACCACCTCCCTTCTGAAGCGCAGCCTCTTAACACAATGCGCTGCAGTCATGGTGAGATAGGACACCTGCTGCCGGTATTGCCTGAGTGGGTAAGGCCTACGTTGCCGACGCCTGATGGCCCCTCTGCGCCTAGGCATGGCTGGCCCTCTCTCACAGCGTCTGCGAGCCCTTCGCACATAATGCTGCAACCGAGGGTTGGACCCCCATACAGCCCCCATAATAAAGTTGAAAACAGTGAAATCAAATGAATCAAATGTCAAAGCACTGGCCAGAAGCCAAAAATACCTCTCCTATGTTGTCCCAAATCAGTAAGCTCTGTCCCTTGGTCTCTGTCCAGAAATCCAAAGCAGTAAAGTCATTGCAGCAAAATGGCTGGGCTTTATAGGTCAGTGTAAGTGCCCTTTAATTAGCGCTCCCCGAGGCCTGCAGGGCCTCTGTTGCGTTCCACTTCACAGTTCTTAGCAGCGCCACGCCCACATTGGGCGGGCGCCACTGAATTTCCGGTTTGGGGCGCACAAACAACGTTGCACGACGAAATGACGTCATAAGCTGCGCGCGCAGCTGAGCGGGCGCAAACACTTTGCGCCGGCGCTAAATGTCAACTGAATTTGGGCGTTGGCGCAGATCGGTCTGCGCCCGGGCGCTAAGTGCCTAGCGCTGGAAATACACCCCTCTTATGGCGTTACTGGCTGGCGCAACCAACTGAATTTCTAGGCCACTATATTTCAAAAGTACTTAATTGCTGTAAAGCACTTTAGGATGTCCTGAGGATGTTAAAGGCATTATAAAAATGCAAGTTTTTTCTTTCATTATTAGATTCTCTGTGAGATTGTGTTGTTTAATTCAAAGGTTGTTTAATTGCTTCTTATAATTAAATGTATTTCAAAACCAAGACAAGCTTCAGCCTTATCATATGATACTGTAACTTGGGTGGGGGAGCAGAGGGAAAAGAGTGGCTCCATGTCACTATGACAGTCATATAAACAATTTTAAATAACAACTAAATTTAGCAAAAGAGAACCAATAGATGTCTGCAACAAACTGCAATTTTTTTGCACGAAATGAGGGAAACTCCCCATAATATTTTTGCCACAATCTTCCACTATACAAGTAAAGATGTGTTGGTTAAGTCTGCAGCTTAAGTTATGGCAAACCTGGCCTTAGTGCACTTTGAGTGTAACTACATGTCAATTTTTGATTTGTCAGGCTTTTTTTTAAGAACGGGTCAGCTTTTTTGAAGCTGTTGTCCACTTTTGCTACTTTTCTAGGTTGGCATGTTTGCTGTACAAGTGAGATTGCATATATATTCTCTGAGAATATATGGGTAGATTTTACAAATTAATGTTCCTGGTCTGGAGTGGTCATGCAATGGAAGCACATGTTGGGAATTCAGGTCAGTGTTGATAAGGCGTACTGACCCCGTGCCTGAATTCCTGATATGCTGTCCTTTCACGTGAAGCTCTGGGCTGGGAGTGTTAATTAGTAAAATCTACCCATAATAAAGAAGAGTTGTATCCCTAACACTCTGCAGTAGCCAGGGACAGATCAGGATCCAAGCTTTGACTCTGAATTCCTGCATTTTCTTGGTTCTAAAGCAGAAGCCAAAACACACTCAAAAACTCCTCCAATGACTTAGTGGTCTCATGCTGAATCATACAGACCAGGAAGGTGCCAGTTTCAATTTCTAGGCTATACTGTTAGCAGACCTCAGTCAGAGTGGCTGAGGTAGCACCATAATCGATCCTCAGGTAGGAAGGGAGAAAAAATTGGCCTTAGTTCTGACTTCTAATCATACATTGGTGGAATATGTGCACGTGTGGAGGATAAAAAGGAACAAAGTTATTTTTATAGAGAACTTTTCACACTCTCAGGATGTCCCAAAGAGCTTCACAGCCATTGCATTACTTTTGAAGTGAAGTCATAATTGTAGTGTTGCGGCAGCCAAAAGAGCAATGAGGTTAATGACTGGTTACTCTGTTTTGGTGATGTCGGTTAAGGGATGAATGTTAGCCAGGACTTGGGAGATCTTCGCTGCTCATCTTTGAATAGTGCCACAGTACCTTTTACATCCAACTGAACAGGCAGACAGGGCCTCGGTTTAACATCTCATCTGAATGACAGACAACTTGGCTTATGGTCGGATCGTGCTCAGCCTGGTGTACCAGTGGTAGAATTGTTTGGCAAAACACACCATCTAGGCTCATGATTGAGCAAAGGAACAGAAGGAACCATACCTCAACCTTCAAACAAAGTGAAATAAAGGGAGAAAGAGTAATCAAGAGCACTTCTCTTCTTTCAATGTACCCATTCATTTGCTTTACAGAATACTACACATTGAAAAGCAGCCAATCACTGAAATATTCACTGGAAGTAATTAATACATTCTTGCAAGTCAATCACTTCCGATTTCAATTTGCTGCACAGTCATGGGGCAAGGAATAAATCTTTACAGCAGAATCCTTCATGAGTTAACTTAATAAAAAATAAACTTTTAAAAAGCTTTGTTCTTTAAAGCTGATCCACCAGCCCTATGCACGGTTCTGCCATGCTTGGGTTACTGCTGGATGTACCTCCCCTGCAGCATCCTTTGAACTTCTCTTCAGCTACAGCCATTAATGCCGCTGACTGCAATCACATATTTTGGTGCGTAAAGACAGTGGCCTAGAAATTGGGTTTTGGCGCAGCGACGGCTTTAGCGCCGGAAGTTAGTGCCGGAGCTAAGTCGCGCTGGGCGGGCCAAAAATTCAATAGTTCTGCGCCCAAACGGCTGCCGGCGCTGCTGAGAGCTGTTTGCGCCTGAAAACTGGCGCTACGCGCTGAATATCGGCGCTATTCCGGCGCTGCGGTGCCCGCTGCGGTGCGGCAGGTTCGGGAAGTGCAGGCCTCCTCCTTCCCTTAAGGAGGAGCTGCCTGCACCCGGCCGCGGCCCGCGAAAATCATTGTAAAAATGAGCCCGGCACCTCGGACAAGTGCCGGGCTTGCTTCTGTTCCGGGGGGGGAAGTCCGGGGAGGGAGCTGCGGCCAGGCGGCCGGCGGGAAAGCGGCCGGCCGCCGCGGGGCCTTTAATGCGCCGGCGCAAAGTCATGTAAGACTCTGTTGCCAGAGTCTTAGTTGCGGCTGCCACGGGCGAGGCGGCCGCAACTGAATTTCGGCGCTGGGGCCCGTCGGCATGGCAACCGGGACGCTGCGCACACCGATGACGTCATCGGTGCCAGCGCAGCGCTACCGGTCTACCGCGGCGGAAGGGCCCCAGGCAATTTCGGCGCCGGCGCCAATTGCAGCGCTAGGCCCTCTAGCGCCGCAAAATCGGCGCTAAGGGCACTGAATTTCTAGGCCAGTGTATACATCCTAGGGTAACCTCACCTGATCTGACCATTCCCAATGGCTCCTCTGGGACTGACAATCTCATCCGAAACCAGCTGTAATAGCCCGACAAAACCATTTTGTCAACAGGGTGCAGTGGTGATAAAATTTTGTAATGGGATCATTCGCGGAGAATGGGCCATTAACTTAAGTAAAAGACAGATCTGTAAGTATTTCTGTATAATCTTCTGTAAAGTTTTCCTTTCTTTTATTGCCTGTAGCATCTTTATGATCCATAGGTGCTTCAAATTACCAGGGAGAATTAAATTCAATTTTGTTATGGCTTTGAAATCTTGCGTGCATGTGGCATGATAGCTAATATTTCACACTATGGCAGAATATTAGTTTAAAGGGGCATTTTCCACACAGCAAAAGAAAATAATCTGGCAAACCTTTTTTGTATTTGTTTACAAACCCCCGGCACGGTGAAGTAATTGAACTGGAAATGCGCCAGCATCTCACTGAGGAATTACATCATCAAGATGAAAATCACGCACAACTCTGCCATGAAAAAAGTGGTTTGAAAACACTTTTTCACAAAGACTTTAAAAGACTCTAATCAATTTTAAGTGATCAATAATTTATCTAGTGTGAAGTAATTGCTTTCTTGAACTTTATCTCACTGGTGCATCAATACCCCTGATGTCAAAACAACAGCTGCCAGATTCACTCAGCTAATTTACTGCACTGGAGTCCAATCTGGTCAGGCTTATTCCAACTACATGTCCTTAGCCCACACCTCACTTTGACAAACTCACTTGCTTCTTAAACTCTTTGACCTCCATGTTGGCCGGGGATCAGTTTGTGATGGGTTGAAATAACTCTGCTTTCACCGCTGTGAGTGTTACGTGTGAATAGAGCCGGAGCTGATTTTAGCCTGTTCTATATGTATAGGCAGTTTGGATTTCATGTTAAAAAAAGGAGAGTAAACTCCACTTTTAAACTTAAACTTAACCCTTGGATTACCAGCAATTCAGCTTCCACAATATGATATGGAATATGTCCCCATTACAATAATAATGCTAATTAGATGTCAGAGTACTTTAATATTAGAGCCATCTAAATTTATAACACATAAGGGGGGCCATTCAGCCCAATGTGACACTTTCAGCTCTTTGAGCAATCCAACACCCTACCATCTCCCATTTCTCTTCCTCTGCTTCAAATATTTATCTTCTTTACCCTTAAAAGATGCAGAGGTCTTTGCCTCAACTATTGCCTGTGGTAAAGCATTCCATGCTCCAACAACTCTCCACATAAAGCATTGCTCCAAACCTTTTTACTCACACTCTCAGTGACAGGACTCAGTAAATCATAAGGTCTGCATACTCAGCAGTATCTCCATGAATGCCACTGCGATGATACTTGATAACCTCTGCACTGCAAGTATCCAAACTGAGCACTAATTAGATGAGTGGAGGCTCACTTCAATACAGATAACAAACCCCTAGTGGAGCTAAGAGCCCAAACCATCAACATCCAGGTACAAAGAACAGGAGGTAGCAGCAAAGATAGATGACCTCAACAGCTGAGGGCATTGCAGTAATATCCACATCTTCAGCCTATAAAAAATAAAGCTATTGGCCCAGTAATTCCATTCCAAACGCATGAGTACGGTCGGGGTACTCACGCGTCTGGCCGGAGGAAATGCCGGTTTTCAGCATGCACAGCGCATGCGGGGAAAACCGGCATTTCCTGTCCTCTGAACGAAGGGGTTCAGAGGCACAGCGCATGCGACTGCACAGGCAGCGCGTGCTCAGTAACATTCGCCGGTTTTGTAAAGTCTGTGGGTTGTGCAGTTAATAAATACACAGACTTCAGAAGTAACAAACAAACAGGTCTTTACTATTCGAAGGTCCGGGCGAATCTGCCCCAGCAATCCGGCCACAACACTTATATACTGGTGTGGTCACTATCGGTATTACAGTATACAGAAGCCAAACAAATAGTGCCACACCTAAAGTAGTTCTCTTAAAGGTGAACGGTTACATTCAATAGTTCCCTTAAAGGTAGACGGGTACATACACTACAATCCTCCCTTTTTAGCTTATTACTTACAGAGTCCCCGTTAAACATACATATCTTCAACTTCCTATAAAACAAATTACAGATATAATCTCGGTGGAGTCAATGTCATATAAAACAATTTACAGATATAATCTCGGTGGGAACAGTTCCCAGGTTCAGTCTCTGCGGAAACAGTTCATAGATTCAGTCTCTGATCTTGACTCGTTCCGAACAACATTTCTTTGGTGTAGCTGGTTCACCTGGCTAGCGTGACTCCTCCATAGCCTTTTTCTTGACGTAACAGCTTGAACTTTCGTCCTGTTGAACCAGCAGTGCGGACTTTTACAACCAACTGGCTGTCTTGACATTTTCCAGTTTTTCAACTAATTTAGCTCCTTTCGTAGTGTCCCGCCTGAGGTGGTAGAGTGCTAATATTTTAGACAGTTATTATCTTCTGCTTCTTCTTTTTCTTTTCTGCCTTTTTGAAACTCTCGGAGCTCCTTTCTCGGCTGCCGGCTGTAGCGCCACCAACTTTCTATGTTCCTTAGACCTTAAGTGCTTCATCCGGATTTCAGCACTTTGGGAGTTTTCATCACAAGCTGGGCAGACCACATCCTCGTAATATTCAGTGTCACTCAACAGGTCATGGTAATATTCGGGTTTGTCCTGAGTTAGGCCAGCGAGAGAGCCTTCTTCTTCCTCCTCACCCGTCTGGACGTTAGCTGGCGGTGGTTCCTTCCCTAGACATCTTTCTTGAAAAAGACTTCTTCATGCATTCATATTCATCCCGCTCTTCCTGGGTTATCTGCCATTCCTTCACGACGGACCTCATTTGTGAGTTCAATACCTTCCCTTCCATCGGGAATTGCGTTATCAGGCTATTTAATCCTTCTACTGAAGTAACGGTTTCCACATCCTTCTGTTCACCTTGACGTGATTCAACGTACTTTTGGCATCCTTGTAAAATTTGTGTTGCCACCTCAGCTATCTCCGTGACTTTTGAGAGCTCCGAACTCGTTCCCCCTGAAGATTGAAGCTCGTGTTCAGATTGTTCCCCTTGCAGAGTCTTGTCCTTCAGCATATGAAGGAGTTGGCTGACCGTTAACTCTTCCCTGGGAACACGGTGGATCAGAGTCTTCTCCATTTCATCCACCTTTTCCTCCAATACTTCCACCTTCTGTTCCTCTTGAACTTTGGCTTTCAGCGCTCGGAAAAGTTGCGCCCTGATGCTCTCTAGTTCATGTTCAGGGACCATTCTTACAGTCTCTGAGTTTCTTACAGTTTCCTTTTCTTCCACTGAAAGGATTCCCAGTTGAATCTGTTCTTCAAGTTGTTGAACCTCGGTCATTGCCGCCTCATATTTGTCTTGGGTGTCCTTCAATGTTTTTATGAGTTCTTGGACATCCTGTCTTTCATGCTCTGCCATGTTTTTCACCTCTAATTTCTCATCTATGGATGGAACTTCTACCGATGAGTCTGTCTTGGCCTTGAGCTCATCAAGAATTTCCTGCAGCCTTTGGACTTCTTGCTCATGTTCAACCTTTAGTTGTTCATATGCTTCTACTGAAACTAGCTTTTCGGAGGTTGCCGAGTTAACCCCCTCCAGAATTGTAGCCTGGGCCTGTTCATACTGTTCTTTCAACTTCTCACACTCTGCTTGTAAGGAGTCGTAGAGAAGAACTGGAATAAAATCCTGGCTTCCTGAAGATTCCTCTTCCTTTGGTTCGTTCTGTAAATATTCTAGTTCCTGAACAGCATCAGGGGAATGTGATTGGTATTTGGCCACGATGGCTCTATGGTCGCTCTCTGCTTGAGCTAGCTGTCTCTGTTGTCTTTCCAGGTTTTCCCATTCGGTGTCCCAGAACTTTTCCATATTTTTAATCTCTTGTACGAGATGGTCACTCAACTGCTCTAATTGTTGTCGTACTTTGACATAAGTTTGCGTCCGAGCTCGGTGTTCTTCCGTCGTGGATGAATCCTTTGCTTGAACAGGCTCAGAATTCTCTGTCAACCTGGAGTTCTGCTCTGCCGCTTTATTCTTCTTGGTACCATAAGTCCTTCTGCATGTCTTCGTTTTCTTCCCCATCGTCGGCAAGTCCCTTTTAGCCTTGTCTTCCATATTCGAATTGGTCTTGTCATCATCCATTTCAGAATCTGAGCTAATAGCTTGCACCGAGTCCTCCCTCATTATGGCTTTTAGGTAATGCCATTCCATGTCTATTTTCGTAATCCACTCCCGTCCTAGAAGTGGTGGTCCTCCCTCAGGTAATACGTACAAGTTCATTCTTGGGTGTTCTTTCCCCCTATCTCTCACCTTGACTCTTATTTTCCCCACGGGGTATACGTTATGCCCCGTGTATGTTTGTAATACGAACTTGGTATTTCTTAAAGGTATGTGAGAGAATAGCCGGTGGTAGTCCCTTCGGTTGATGACTGATAGAGCTGATCCAGTGTCCAGCTCCATTCTTACTTGGACTCCAGCTATTTTTAGTGTGACCCAGATGGTCTGTAGATCCGTTTCTTTACCCACATTGTGGATTCTCAGACTACCCAGCTCCTGGTTGTTTGGGTCTGAGTCTGAATTCTGTTTGTCTGAACTCTTCTCAGCCACCTTGTGTACCTTGTTGTACTTTTCTTGTGGTGGCTTCCTTTGATTGTTGGTCTTTTTCCCGGACCTGCATACCTTCGCGATGTGACCCAGTTTGCCACATTTCCTACACTCTTGGTTCTTAAACCAGCATTGATTCTGGTCATGCGTTGTCTTCCCACAATGGTAGCATTTTGTTGTGCTTGAAGTAATTTGGTCCACCCCGAGTGCCGCCGCCTTTAGTTGCATTTCCGCCATTCCTTTCGCTGTGGCTTCGTGCGATGCAGCTATAAGGACAGCCCTGTCCAGTGTGAGGTCGTTCTCTTCCAGTAGTCGCTTCTGCGTCCCTTCTTTGGACAATCTGCATACGAACTTGTCCCGCAGTGCCTCTGTCAGATTCCCTCCGAACTGGCAGTATTTCGCTAGCCTACGCAGTTCGACCAAGTATTCCGCATTGCTTTCGTCTTTCCTCTGCGTTCTTGCGTAGAACTTGAATCGTTCAGCCAGCATCAGCGGTGTGGGGTTCAAGTGGTCCTTCAGCACAGCCACAATTTCTTCGAAGGTCTGATCCGCTGGTTTATTTGGTGCTATTAGATGCTTCAAGAGCCCGTATGTTTTTGCCCCCATCGAGTTTAGCAATGTTATCGCCTTGTCGTCTTCCTCTATTTTGTTGGCTTCGCAATAGATCTCTATGCGCTCCACGTACGTGGCCCAGTCTTCTATTTCAGAATTAAAATCGTTAATATTCCCTCTCTTAGGCATCTTTCTTCCCTTGGGAGCAGCACCAGTATTTCTTTAAGTATTCTTATTTATTTGTTTATTTCTAAGATGGCGGTTTTCCTGCGAAAATGGCGGTTTCCCGCTCTTTCCTTCTCTCCCCGCCCACTTCACTGGTGGTATGTCAGTTAAGATGGTGGTTTTCCCGCGAAAATGGCGGTTTCCCGCTCTTCCTTTCTCTCCCTGCCCCCTTCAATGGCGGTTTCCCGCTTCTGTCGTCTCCTCCGCCTAATGGCGGTTTCCCGCGTTTCTTCCTGGTGGAAGGGGTACGCTTTCCCCACAGCGGACAGGTTCAGCCGCTGGGCTGGCTCTCGCACAGCTCCCCTTACTCAGCTCTGTCTTTTCCTCCCGCCCGCACGGCTCTACCGGCGCTGGGTACACCCCGTTAACGGAGGACAGTTCAGCCGCTGGACTGGCTCTCGCACAGTCTCTCTCTCCGTACCCGGCTCTGTCGCTCTCTCTCCCGCACGTTCGGTTCTACCGGCGCTGGGTGCCCCGTTGGCGAAGAACAGTTCAGCCGCTGGACTGGCTCTCGCACAGTCTCTCTCCCCTTGCTCGGCTCTGTCTCTCCCACTCCCGCATGTTCGGTTCTACCGGCTCTGGTTACCCCGTTGGTGGAGGACAGCTCAGCCACTGGACTGGCTCTCGCGCAGTCTCTCTCCCCTTGCTCGGCTCTGTCTCTCTCTCCCACCCGCACGGTTCCTGTTCGCCTCCCAGCCCTCTCGCAGACCGGTGTTTCCCTCCCCGGCTGCGGCTGGGTTTCTCTTCCCGCGCCTACTCCCAGTCTCAGCGCTTCATGGCTGCGGTCGCTGCCCGGCTTTTCCCGCCGATCGAGGTCCGACTGTCTCACGATGCCGTTGGACCCGACTTTCTGACCGGCTCCATTCCCCCCTCGACCATGGTCGAGTGCACAGCCCTTATCCTCCGGACTTCGTTACACCTTCCCCTACTCACAGTCTCCGCGGCCGCCTTGTTTCCTGCTGATCGGCTCACTCCGCACCGTGGTAGAAGGGTAGTCAGTGCCTGTTGCTAATGGAAGCTTTTGTTGCTAAAGTCTTCCTCCGTCCTCCTGCTGCAGCCTCGTGTTTTCTTTCAGCAGCACGACGAGGGCGGTTGCCTCTCTTCGACGCTCTTCGTTGCTTTGGTAGTCTTGCCGCAGGGTACGATCGGACTCGTCGCCACTGTAAAGTCTGTGGGTTGTGCAGACTTCAGAAGTAACAAACAAACAGGTCTTTACTATTCGAAGGTCCGGGCGAATCTGCCCCAGCAATCCGGCCACAACACTTATATACTGGTGTGGTCACTATCGGTATTACAGTATACAGAAGCCAAACAAATAGTGCCACACCTAAAGTAGTTCTCTTAAAGGTGAACGGTTACATTCAATAGTTCCCTTAAAGGTAGACGGGTACATACACTACAGGTTTCATTTATGCTTTCAGTGAGGTTAAGTCCTTACAACTTACACATGAAAAAGCATGCGTGCAGTTGCTCCAGAGGCTGCGGAGGAAGATATATTTTATCGTGGAGCTTCTGAAAGGCAATATTTTTGTTTGGGAAAGGGAGGAAAGTTATTTTAAGAAATGCTGAGGTAGGTTTTAAAGTTTAATTTTTTTATTTTAAATGGGTTTTCAGTACTGTAGGTAGAAGGAACAATTGTGGCTGTGTGAATTGAATTTGCTGTTTTTATTAAATGTGAAAATGACTGTTCTAAAATGAATAATGTAACATTTCCAACATTTTTAAGAAAGAAACTTTTCATCAGTAATATATTCTTTTAAGTAATTATGTATGTATGTCCGTATATATTCCTTTCCGTATATGTATGTATGTATATATTCCTTTACTTATGTGTATGAATGTATGCATTTAATTATGATTTTCCAATAAGTTACTTTCTCTGAAAGTCATTATTAAATACATACATTCATACACATAAGTAAAGGAATATATACATACATACATATACGCAAAGGAATATATACAGACATACATACATAATTACTTAAAAGAATATATTACTGATGAAAAGTTTCTTTCTTAAAAATGTTGGAGTCATTTTCACATTTAATAAACACAGCAAATTCAATTCACATAGCCACAATTGCTCCTTCTACCTACAGTACTGAAAACCCGTTTTAAAAAACAAAAAGAAACTTTAAAACTTACCTCAGCATTTCTTAAAATAACTCTCCTCCCTTTCCCAAACAAAAATATTGCCTTTCAGAAGCTCCACGATAAAATATATCTTCCTCCGCAGCCTCTGGAGCAACTGTACTCATGCTTTTTTCATGTGTAAGTTGTAAGGACTTAACCTCACTGAAAGCATGAATGAAACCGGCGAATTTTACTGCGCACGCACTGCCTGTGCAGTCGCACGTGTACTGCCTCTGAACCCCTTCATTCAGAGGACAGGAAATGCCGGTTTTCCCCGCATGCGCTGTGCATGCTGAAAACCGGCATTTCCTCCGGCCAGACGCGTGAGTACCCCGACCGTACTCACGCGTTTGGAATGGAATTACTGGGCCATTGGAAAATCATCTTGGGCTGTGAAATTGATCAGGCGGGTATGATGTATTACCAAGATGATAACGCGTTTCTCCTGCCATAGGCCGGGGTGATTTTCTAGCCAGTCACTTCATTAAAATTACTTTAACATCTCTTTCCATTTCTTCCTTGCAAGGACGTCTGTGTAAGCAGGAGGCCTGTGAGCGAGAAAAATGCCCGGGAACTGCTAGTAGCCAACACCTTCACGAGATAGTGGCGCCTTGTACATCCCCCTCCCCCCGCAAGGCAAAGAAAGGAGCAGACACAATTTAAAGTGAAGCAGTGAACTTCTATTGCATCATAAAACAGTTTTCAGGGTCAGTTTTGATGTAGATAGTTTATAACTTTAAAATGTTAACTAGCTATTTCCTGCTTTTCAAACATTTGTAAACATGAATAGTTCAGAAAAAAATGTGTTAACATTTTAAAGTGACTTTTTCTGTTTTCTTAGTGCAATAAAGACATTCAAGGTGGAAACTAGCTATGTTCTAATTTTCAAATAGTTGTTGTAAAAATACTTTGGCTCCAATAAAAGTTGCTAATTTTTTTCAAACTGACTACAGGCTGCACTGTTTAAAGGAAAAGGTTACATATCCTTTCAGTCACAAATAAACATTTCAATGAAAACAGCAAACACAACATTTTACATGTCAATAAAATGAAAAATTTAACAATTGCACGATTTGCCCCCTCGCATCTGCGACTGAGGGTCCAAGGAAGTGCATTGCGCAAGAGGTCATCGTCGTACGTATCCTCACACTATTCCCTTTCGGGAACTGTATGAAGTGCTGGAAGGATTTCTGGCCACGTTAACGCTCATTCCGTGACCATAACCATCTTCATACCAGCCATTAGGGTGGTTAGTCCTATGGCGCGAGGGTTTTACGGGCTCCCACAACCCATCCGAGGGGGGGGACCACCCACACCCGCGGACGCAAGTATCCCGCTGGATGTCCACCCAGAATTTATAGTTGGAGCTCCGACTCCACTTGCCGGGACTGTCTGGAGCGGGGTTCGAAACCCTACTCCTTCTGGCCCAGCGGCGGGGATGCTTACCACTACGCAAAAGGCCCACTCCGCGCAAAAGATGACACCCATATGTTTCCTGCACCTTTTCCCTCCCCGTGACTGGAGCCCTATGCTGCCACTTGAAAGACCAAGCTATCATCTGTCCTTTTTGCGGCGCCTTGGACTTCTCATTACCAATGATGAGCAGGCGCTGCGCCTCCACCTCGTTGAGGAGATTGCTGAGGTCATCATCAGTTCAATTGTGAGTTCTTTTAATGCTGTGAATTGTGCTCATTCCAGCCATTTCACGTTGCTAATCTGAGTGGGCCTTTGGCGTAGCGGTAGCATCCCCGCCGCTGGCCCACACGGCGTAGGGTTTCGAACCCCGCTCCAGACAGTCCCGGCAAGTGGAGTCGGAGCTCCGGCTCTAAATTCTGGGTAGATATCCAGTGGGATATTTGCGTGTGTCGGTGGCCCCCCCCCTCATATAGGTTGTGGGAGCCCGTAAAACCTTCCCGCCATAGGACTAACCACCCTAATGGCTGGTACAAAGATGGTTACGGTCACGGAAGGAGCATTAATCATGGCCAGAAATCCTTCCACCACTTCATACAGTTCCCCAAAGGGAACAGTGTGAAGACACGTATGACGACGACGTTGCTAATTAAATAAATGGAATGAAAAAAATGCTTTCAGGGCTTTTAAAAGTCTTTAATTTGCTTTAATTCTGTTTAAAACTACTTCAGATTCTTCAAAATAATGTAAATGTTTTTAAAAGTTTATAAAAGTTACCAAAAGCTTCATAAAAATACCAAAAACCTATTTAAAATGCTGCTCTGCATGTAAAAATGCTTTGCAGCTTGTGAGAAACATTGGGGGCGTGTCCTTTTAAAATGAGACCTCAAGGGGCGTGTCTCACTTGCACTGCGCGCTCCAGGCTTTGCGCTGGCTGCACTCCTGGGCGGCGTGACGTCAGACGCTGCCTGGGAGTCATCATTTTAAAACAGGAATTCCAGGCGTCCCTGAAGCTCAACGGCCGGCGCGTCGGGTAAGTGCAGATCGGGGGCTTGCACGCGCGGCAAGCCCCCGATCCTAATTTCTGCCCCATTGTCTTTATCTAGAATGCACCCTCACAGACTTCAACTTAACACTGGAAAGGACACACGTGACACTTGCCCCAACTCTCTCAAATTCAAAACGCTCCCAGGCATTCATAGTCCAACTCCATACTTTTCAATCTAAAGAAAATTTCATAGACCATGCAGAACTCTTCCAAAACTCAATATTAAAACAGCATTCCAGAGCCAAGGTATCAAATATAGGATGGTGTCCCCTTGTAAGGGGTTTTTGATTGCAGAGGTTTCTCTCTCTAGAGGCCTCTCTCTCTTGCACAGTAAAACCTTGAGTGGTACGACCCACTCGCCCCTTCGGTTCTATACACTGGGCTTTGAGGCAGGAACTACAATGTAGAGAATACTCTATAGATCAGGTTTCATGAAAACGAAATGAAATTTTATTGCATAAAAGAACAAATTGAATGTAAGCCAAATAAGGTACATGGGAGGGAAAAACAAATCATAATACAGGACTAACCAACGTATATACAGGCATGTTATACTTTACAAAAGTCATCTCGAAATGGGGAAACACATGGAACATCGAGGGACAACAACTCATAATTAATTATACCCAAAATGCCCACCCCCTAAGCCTAGCTAGATCAGATTATGAGGGGCCAGAAACATGCTCACCAATCCAATGAGAAAGTATAAGATTTTGAAAGGTCTGCGTTTTGATCCTCTCAGGTGTCCTGTCTCCACGTGGTCAACGCTGCGGGCTGCGACACTCTCTCTTCTTCCTCAAGGTGAAGGTCATGGACAGGCTGGATGCTGGCGGGCCTGGACGGCGGCGTGGACGGAGACCACCTATTTGATCATGGTCAAATAGGTTTCTTCGCAGAGCCCAGCTGGTTTACCATTTTCAGATAGGTTTCTTCTGAAGGGCTGTTGTCCTTCGTCTCATCAACGGCCCGGGGTTTGTCGATGATCTCCCGATGTTTACCCCGGGGCGGGACGCAGACCTGAATCACCTTCTTGTCTGGTCTGAAGATCGATGTTCCTCCACGGCTCTCAAAAAAGCAAGCTAGCTCAAAAAGTTCAAGCTCCAAGAAGCTACCAGCTACAAGCTACAAGCTACCGATGGCTACCCCGGGACTCCAGTTATACTTTTCCGTGGAGGCCCTTATCACCCGCCAAATCAAGGTTAGTCTTTGTTCAACTTTTGGCGGGCTTGTGGCACAGCGGGTTAGTCTTGATTTTTAAAGTATCTTCGAATGGCCGGTAACTGCCATCTCTGGTCTGGAACAACCCTGTATTGTCTTTAATGTCCTTCTGATGTCTTAAATGGTGCTTGATGTTCCCCCTATGAATATGAAACTGTTTCCCTTTGTCTGGGTAAATATTTTGATGGCCTTTATCCACAGGCCGATCTGATCGGCTCTGCATCCAATCTATATGTGTTGTGTATGTACCTTTAATGGAATAACTGGTCTCAGACTGCAGTACCGGCAGTGACCACCCCTGTATAAAAGGCCCTAGCAGGCTTCTGTAGTTTCAGTTTCCAGGTTGTCTCCATTCAGTAAAGACTTGTTATAATCAACTCCTGCAGTCCGTGTCTCAATTATACATGGACATAATGCTGGCGACGAGTAAGAAACGAACTTACCTGCAACTCGGCAGCACCTCAGACGACGTTATTGAAGGTCGAAGCCAGAAGAAAGAAAAAAAAATAATCCAAAGAAACTCGAGAAACGAGCGTCGACCGTGGGCAACCGCCCTCCAAATCATCGAATTGAAAAGTGCAGGAGAGACTGTCGAGAGCAAGGCTTGGTTCTCCAGTCTGTGGTTTCCCAGCTAATCGGGCTGGTGGCAGGTAGTGCACTGATCCTTCCTGGGCTGCGGCAGGCTAGAGCTCTATCGGGTGGCTCTGCAACGGGGCCGGGCAGCGAGTCGGGAAGCAAAGAGAGAGAGAGAGGGTGGAGCACACAGGACGCGGCCGGTGCTTCGAAGCCGGGCAGCATTCGGACCTAAGAAGAGGGAGGGAAGTGTCCCAGGGGGTCCGCTCCACGACGGGAAAGGTTCTTCAATTAACAGAGCAAATATTGAAGCGCGATAGAAAAATAAAAATAGCGCGGAGAGCGGCGTTGGCAGCAGGGATCGGGGAGGCGCGAAGACCATAGGGCATCACCATTACAGGATAGTAAAATAAATATAATCGCCAGCAACAGCGTTGGCAGCAGCGGCAGCGGCGGGAAAGCGCGGGAGGCGCCATCTTAACTCGGCGGGGAAGAAGGAAAAGGGCGGGAGGTGCCATTTTGATCCATTGGGGACGAAGGCAAAGCGCGGGAGGCGCCATCTTAGATTTTCAAGATGCCAAAGACTGGCGATATCACTGCCTTCGATAATGCAATAGAAGACTGGACCATGTATGTGGAAAGAGTCGAGGTATATTGCGAGGGAAATGAAATAGCCGATGAGAAAAAGGCATCGGTATTGCTAAATTTAATGGGCGCAAGAACGTACGGCCTATTGCGGGACCTGATTACTCCAGCCAAACCGAAGGCGAAGAGTTTTAACGAAATTGTTGCTATCCTACAGGAACACCTAAATCCTACACCGCTGCTGATAGCAGAAAGATTTAAATTCCACAGGAGAAATCAGCATAAAAATGAGAGCAATGCTGATTACCTTACGGAACTACGCAAGCTATCAAAGCACTGCCAGTTTGGAGCAGGACTGGCAGATACCTTACGGGACAAATTTGTCTGTGGACTCCTGAGTGAAGGAACCCAGAAGAGGTTACTCTCAGAGAAAGAGCTGACGCTAGATAAGGCTTTCAGCGTGGCAGCATCGTACGAGGCAGCAGCAAGGGGAGCTGCGGAAATACAACAAAAGCCACAGGAATACGGCACCCACGAAATGACACGGGGATTTGCAAAATGTTATCGCTGCAGCAGAACAAACCATGACAAGAAGGACTGCTGGTCCAAGGACAAAATATGCAGGCAATGCAGAAAGATGGGACACATTGCACGAGTTTGCAGGTCTGGGAAGAAGAGCAATGACAACAAAAAGGCTACTAAGGAACCGTACAGGAAAGTACAAAAGATGACGGACAGTAGTTCCGAAGACCAGATGAGCGATAGTGAATCCGGGAACAAGAAATTAAGCTGTCTCAAACTTCACAACATAATCGCAAAAGAGGATCACCGAACCATTTGGGTCACCCTCATGATAGCAGGGTCCCAAGTCAAAATGGAATTGGATACAGGATCAGCTCTAACTGTCATGAATTGACGAGACTACGAGCGGCGATTCTCACACATACTCTTGAGAGAGACATCCATTGTCTTGAAGACGTATACGGGGCAAAAAGTATACCCCAGAGGAAAAATAAGGGTGCCTGTCGAATACAACGGCAAGAAAATACGGAAATTGTATCTCTACATTCTGCAAGATGGTGGACCACCGTTATTGGGACGTGAATGGATCAGAAAGATAAGTTTAGACTGGCACTCCATTCAGGCACTGACGGTGGCTGGTAAGAAGGGTGACGACGTCACTCCTGGACGATTGTCAACAATCTTAGCTGACGCCAAAGATGTATTTCAACAAGAACTGGGCACTCTTAAAGGCGTAACCGCCTCGATAAAAATAGAGGAGAATGCAATTCCCAAGTTTTTCAAAGCAAGACCGGTACCATATGCAATTCGCCCAGCCGTCGAGGCAGAGCTGGAGAATCTGGAGAATGCAGGCATGTTATCTAAGGTAGACTGGAGCGAGTGGGCGACACCCATCGTTCCTGTCATGAAGAAAACGTTAAACAATAAGTCTGAGAAGCCAAGGAAGGTTCGCATCTGTGGGGACTTCAAGGTGACGGTGAACCCAATCCTTCACACAGTACAATATCCTCTTCCAAGGATAGAAGATATCTTCACCTCACTATCTGGAGGGAAGCGTTTTACAAAAATTGACCTAGCACAAGCATATTTGCAGATGGAGGTTGAAGAGTCCTCTAGGAAGTATCTCACGATAAACATTCACAAAGGTCTTTACCAGTATAATCGACTGGTATTCAGAGTAGCATCAGCTCCGGTGATATGGCAAAGAGCGATGGAACAAGTCCTGCAAGGGATTCCGGGGACTCAGTGTTACTTGGACGACATCCTAGTGACAGGTGAAGATGACAGTGAGCACCTTGCCAACCTAGAGCAGGTGCTCACTAGACTACGTGAACATGGGCTACGAGCCAATCGCCCCAAGTGCGAGTTTTTTAAGAAACAGATATCGTATTGTGGCCACGTGATTGATGAAGAGGGGTTGCATAAGTCCCCTGACAAAATTGAAGCAGTAGTTAAGGCTCCAGCGCCTGAAAATGTGTCGCAACTGAAGTCATTCCTCGGATTGGTGAATTACTACCATAAGTTTTTGCCGAATTTGTCCACAATTCTGCATCCACTGAACGCCCTACTACGAACGGGATTAGCATGGAAATGGAGCGATGAATGTAAGCGGGCCTTTCAGAAGAGTAAGGACCTAATCACTTCAAGAGAATCACAGAATCACAGAATCTACAGTGCAGATAGAGGCCATTTCGGCCCATCGAGCCTGCACCGACACATATCCCACCCTATTCCTGTAACCCCATGTATTTAATCCCCTAACACTAAGGGTCAATTTATCAGAGCCAAATCAACCTAACCTGCACATCTTTGGACTGTGGGAGGAAACCGGAGCACCCGGAGGAAACCCACGCAGACACAGGGAGAATGTGCAAACTCCACACAGACAGTCGCCTGAGGCCAGATTTGAACCCGGGTCCCTGGCGCTGTGAGGCAACAGTGCTAACCACTATGCCACCGTGCCCCCGAGAAGTATTGGCTCACTACAACCCATCACTACCGATAAGACTGGCGTGTGATGCGTCTCCCTACGGCATTGGGGCCGTACTGTCACATAAATTCCTTGATGGTTCTGAGAGGCCGATAGCTTTTGCGTCACGCTCGTTAACTTCAGCCGAGCGTAAATACGCCCAGATTGACAGAGAGGCCCTCAGCCTGGTGTGGGGGGTGAAGAAGTTCAATCACTACCTGCACTGTCAGAAATTTGCTCTACTAACTGATCATCAACCTCTCGTCTCCATTTTCAACCCTCAGAAGAGCGTACCGATAATGACGGCACAACGGCTACAGAGGTGGTCCCTTTTCCTAGGGGCACACCAATATGACATCGAGTAAAAAGGAACTAAACAGCATGGGAATGCTGATGGATTGTCGCGCCTACCGTTGCCGACGGTGGAAGAAGAACTGGCAGTGGATCCAGTGGAGTTATTCCACTCGACTATAGTCGAATGTTTACCTGTGATGAATGCAAACATAGAAAAGGAAACACGAAATGACCTGACACTCTCCTGGGTCTATGATTTAACGGTGAAGGGATGGCCAGCACATGGCGAACCACTGCTGCCAGCATTCACGCCGAGAAGAGAACAGCTGTCAGTGTGCAGAGGAACCTTGATGTGTGGATCCAGAGTAGTAATTCCACCCAAATTGAAGGATAGAGTGCTCAATGAGCTTCATGAGGGTCATCTGGGAGGGGTAAAAATGAAGAACTTAGCCAGAGCGTTTGTGTGGTGGCCGGGAATCGATAGAGAAATCGAAGAGATGACCAAGAGCTGTACAGGATGCCAGAAGGTCCAAAACGCCCCACCACAAGCCCCTCTACATCCATAGGAGTGGCCCTCATCTCCATGGCAAAGGGTGCACATTGATTTTGCTGGTCCCTTTATGGACTCGATGTTTTTAATTGCGGTGGATGCACATTCAAAGTGGCCAGAGGTAATAAAAATGTCCTCAACCACCACAGAAAAAAACTATCACAGTCTTCCGAACCATATTCACCAGGAATGGGCTGCCTGAACAGATTTGCTCTGACAATGGACCACAGTTTGTGTCTGAAGAGTTCCGGAGGTTCTTAAAGAACAATGGTGTTAAGCATTACACATCCGCCCCATATCATCTAGCCACTAATGGATTGGCCGAGAGGTTTGTTCAAACATTCAAGAAGGCTATCAAGGCAATGTGTGATGAAGATATACCCCTACAACACTAGGTGGATAACTTTTTGTTTGCCTACCGGAATGCGACACATGCGGTTACCAACCAAACTCCAGCCATGATGTTCTTCAATCGAAGACTACGATGCCACTTGGATTTTGTTAAGCCAAACGTCAGAAGAGATGTGGAGAATAGGCAGTTTCAGAATATGAATGAAAGGCCGACCAGGAGTTTTAAGATAGGTCAACCAGTTTTGGCCCGGGACTACCGCACAGAGAAATGGCAGCCAGGAACGATCTGTACACGGCAAGGACCTCTAATGTATACCGTGGACGTTGGAGAGAGCATTGTAAGACGCCATGCTGACCAGATTCTAGAGTCACTGGAAAACGTCAACTCCACACCACGATCTGATACACCTGGCAATGAAACCGAAGTACCAATTGCATCTACCGCAGAATCGGTGACATTGGAAGCAGACGAACCAAACAACGACATTGATCCCGACGCAACCTTGCCAGAAGAACCTGATATCCCAAAGAGGCGTTATCCAGACAGAATCAGAAAGCCTCCTCAAAGACTGAACTTATAATTGCTTAACTTCAACCAATGTATCTAGCAACCGTAGTTGTAATTGTAATTAGTTATTATTTAGTTGTTAAGTGAATGTTATGTACTGTTTATCTAAAAGGGGAGGAATTGTTGTGTATGTACCTTTAAGGGAATAACTGGTCTCAGACTGCAGTACCGGCAGTGACCACCCCTGTATAAAAGGCCCTAGCAGGCTTCTGTAGTTTCAGTTTCCAGGTTGTCTCCATTCAGTAAAGACTTGTTATAATCAACTCCTGCAGTCCGTGTCTCAATTATACACGGACATAATAATATGTATGGGGCTCTGTCTGGTTTCGTTTTCCCTGAAACTGCCTTCCAGAACCTACTGTGGGCTAAATCCACAAAAACTGTCTGGGGACTGCAGGAAACATTTTAAAGTGTCCCAAAAGCTGGTCACGGGGTCTGGTGGCCATTTTGTGTGCCCCTTTTTTTCTGGGCTTCTTTTAAAACAACCTTTAAAAGTTAAGGCCTTTTCTGCCAATAGACCCTTATAGGACAATGTTCAATTTTGCGAATTCTACACCTTGTCAAGCTGAAAGTTTGGATGGAGTTCCTCCGTACTAAATTTTTCCTTCAGAATGAGGACACCAACACCGTAAAATTTAGAGAATGCCCTTCTCACCATAGCACAACCTGGCAACATAAACCACCAGTTGGACACAAGCATGAGCCCAAGACACCCATACCCATCAGGAGGGCCTAGTAGGGAGAAGAGGCTTAGAAAGACATACACCCCCACATCCCTCACAGTGACATTCCTGACACTGGCTCATGGAGGCGCAGCAATAAAGGAAGGAGATATAGGGCAGGATTTTCATTGGGCCATGGAGGTGGGATTGGAGGCGTGGGGGGGTTAAAATCCCGAAATCGGGGGTCCCGACATCATTCCGCCCCAACCCGCCTCCATGCCAGTTTCAAAGGAGGTGGGTACCCGCCCCGCATTGGGACCCGCCTCCCCGAGGCGGGAAGGGGATTAGTGCCAGTTAACTGCCTGTCAACAGGTAGTTAACAGGCAGGTTTTAGCCTAATCCCTATTTTTAAGGTTGAAGTGTGGGATTCCCGATGGCTCCAAACCACACCAATTTAGAGGAGGTGGGCCGTCGGGTTGAAGGACTTTCAGTGGTCGAGATGTCGGTGTTCAGGTGAGTGATGTGTGCATGAGTGCAAAGGTAAGTGTGTTTGGTATGTCTAAAGTGTTTAAAGAAGTTTAAATTACCTTTTCTTACCTTTACAGCCTTCCTTCCTTTAGGCCTCGGGAGTCCCTCATCTCACCGGCACAGAAAGCAGAATGGCCGTGAACTGTCAAAAGTGACAGCCTTCAGCTTTCTGTGCAGGAGAGATTTCTAACTGAGTCTGTGGAGAAGGACTCATGTTAGAAGTAAGACTGTCAGTGTTTAACAGATTCAAAGAGCTTTCAAACACTGATATTTCATCTGTCAAAACCTCTTAACAGATGAAATTTCAGTCTGTGACGTCACCTGTTGCCAGGTGGCCCTTAATTGGCGTGCTGAGCCCGCTGGGCGGGCTCAACAAGGTCAATCAAGTTAAAATCGCGTGGATTGGCCACATCTTGATGGAGGCGGGACAACAACCCCGAAAGTTGTAGTCCTGCCTCCATCACATCCCCTGAATGAAAATCCAGCCCATAATCTGTGTTTTTTCCCCACACCTGTACAAATTGACCACTGACCCAGGATGCTGCAGCCTAACTGTCACCGCAGTCCCTGAGCAGGGCACCATCATGAGGGCCCAGCCCTTGCCACCAGGCAACTAGCAGAGGAGGAGGAGGGGAAAGAGAAGGAGGAGGAGGACAAAGTGGAAGAGGAGGAGGAGAAGGTGGAGGAGAAAGCAGAAGAAGAGGAGGAGGCAGTGGAAGAGGAGGAGGAGGAAGGAAGGAGGCAACCCAGACAGTCCCTTTCTGCTCGGGCTGTCTGTGATCGACTCATCTGGTACCAGTGAATACAAACCCAATTCCTCCAGAATGAGGGCACCAACAACGTAACATCTAGAGAATGCCCTTCTCACCATAGCACAACCTGGCAACAACTTACCTCCCCTCAGTTCATGACCTTCACAGCGGCGTCATGGCCACAATGCTGAAACAAAAGCCACCACAAATGAAACATTCCAATCCAACTTTATCCATCAATCCATCCAATATAACATTACAAAGTCAACTAATCACTCTTGTGCATTGCCTCAGTGCTTGTCTTCAGTGTACCTTTGCCTGTCCTATGCTACTCCGAAGTGTTACCCCATTGGCTGCAGCATGGCTGGTGGAAGGCTGCTGACTTTCAGTGGGGAAGACTGCAGGTGGCCTTGCAGGCCGTCCTCGAGCACCTCTGGGCCTAGAAGGCCCAGCTGCAGGCTGCAAGAGTCTGGGCTGGCTGACTGACAGGCAATGGCAAGGGCAGAGTGCCAGTGCTGGGAGGACAAAAGCTGTCATCCTGAGAGATGACAGCAGGGTCGTGCTCCACAGAGCCACTGCCACTCCCCCGGGGTGGCGCCTCAGCAATCCTAGCCACATGTTGGAGGACAGATTGCTGGAGTGCTGTGACACCCTGCAAGCCCCTTTCAGCATTAGTAAACCCAGCCACAATGTCAGCAGTCACAGCTTGCGTGGTAGGAGGCTGAGCCTGCATGAGAGCTGGAAAGGATGGGCTCAAAGCTCTGCACAAAAGTCCTGTGCAAGGTTAGTGCCAGACTCCTCCATGCTCCTTGACATTGTACTCAGGCTTTCAGGAAGGCCTGCCAATGCACCAAGCATTTTGTTGTGCATACTCATCAGTGTTCTTCTGTCGGTTGCCCCATTGAAGTCCTCGCCCTCAGGTGAGCTTGTGATGTGCCTGTCATGGTTGAATAGCTGATTTTGTATGTGAGATGTGGATGTGAGGCTAGCAGCAATGATAAGTGGTAAGTGTGTGAGGGTGAGATGGAGCATGTGAATGTGAGGTATGAGTCGTGATTGATAGAGATTGTTGGTAGGTTGTAAGGGGTTTTCCTTGAGAGATGTCTCTGAGGTTTATCTCTCTAGAGGCCTCTCTCTCTTGCACAGTAAAACCTTGAGAGGTTCGACCCACTCGCCCCTTAGATTCTATACTCTGGACTTTGGGGCAGGAACTACAATGTAGAGAAAACTCTTGTAGACCAAGTTTGGTGAAACAAAATGAAACTTTATTGCATAAGGAAAAATATCAAATCAAATGCAAGCAGGTAAGAGAGTACATGGGAGGGAAAAACCCAAACAAATCATAACGACACAGTACTAACTAAGGCAAATACAGGCATCTTATACTCTACAAAGATCACATGAAATAAGGAAACACACGGAATATCGAGGGACAACAACTCATGTTAATTGTACCATTAGATCCACCCCCTTATTAAAACCTATCTAGATCTGATTGTGAAGGGCCAGAAACATGCTCACCAATCCCACTAGGAAGCGCAAGGTTTTGAAATCAAGTCTGTGTTTTGATCCCTTCAGGCGCTCCGTCTCCTCATGGATCGTGGAACCCCTACGAGCTGCGCCACACCTCTCTCCTGAGGTGGGGGTCGGGGTGGCTGGACACCGGCTGGTTCTGGCTGTCGGCGGGGTTGGGGATCGTTGGCTCGACCCCGGTCAGAGTAGCCTTGGGCTGGCTCCCATCGTTTCTTCAGTTTGTTTTTGTCTCTTCTCCCGAGTTGGGCCGCTGGCCTCTCGTTTCAGCAACGGCCCGGGGATGGTCGATGATCTCCCGATGTGTTTCCCCGGGGCGGGACGCCGGCCCGAGCGGTCTTCTTGATGGCGTCTTAGTCTTCTTCGTCTTCCTCCGATGGTGGAGAGGAGTTTGCTGATCTTATAAGAACATAAGAACATAAGAAATAGGAGCAGGAGTAGGCCAATCGGCCCCTCGAGCCTGCTCCGCCATTCAATAAGACCATGGCTGATCTGATCCTAACCGCCAATCCACTATCACAGAACCATCTCCTGAATCTAACAGAATTAGACACACGAAATAGGAGCAGGATCAGGCTACACGGCCCCTGGGCCCACTCCGCTACCCACAGGGCCATGACCGATCCGAACCTAGACTCATGTCCAAATTCCTGCCTGCTCCCCATAACCCTTAATTCCCTTTACTTCTAGGAAACTGTCTATTTCTGTTTTAAATGTATGTAATGATGTAGCTTCTACAGCTTTTTGGGGCAGCATATTCCATGGACCTACCACCCTCTGAGTGAAGTAGTTCCTCCTCATCTCAGTCTTGAAAGAGCAGCCCCTTATTCTAAGACTATGCCCCCTAGTTCTAGTTTCACCCATCATCGGGAACATCCTCCCCGCATCCACCCGATCCAACCCCTTCACAATCTTATGTTTCAATAAGATCGCCTCTCATTCTTCTGAACTCCAATGAGTAGAGTCCCAATCTACTCAACCTCTCCTCATATGTCCATCCCCTCATCCCCGGGATTAACCGAGTGAACCTTCTTTGTACTGACTCGAGAGCAAGTATGTCCTTTCTTAAGTATGGACACCAAAACTGTACGCAGTATTCCAGGTGCGGTCTCACCAATACCTTGTACAACTGAAGCAATACCTCCCTATTTTTATATTCTATCCCCCTAGCAATGAAAGCCAACATTCCATTGGCCTTCCTAATCACTTGCTGCACCTGCATACTAACCTTTTGAGTTTCGTGCACCAGAACCCCCAGATCCCTTTGTACTTCAGTACTTTCCAGTTTCTTGCCATTAAGATAATAACTTGCTCTACGATTTTTCCTGCCAAAGTGCATAACCTCACACTTTCCAGTATTGTATTCCATCTGCCAAATCTCTGCCCACTTAATTAGACTGTCTATGTCCCCTTGCAGGTTTTTTATGTCCTCCTCACTCACTACTTTCCCTCCCATCTTAGTACCATCTGCAAACATTGATATGTTACACTCGGTCCCCTCCTCCAAATCGTTAATATAGATTGTAAAGAGTTGGGGACCCAGCACTGACCCCTGCGGAACACCACTAGTTACTGATTGCCAGTCTGAGAATGAACCATTTATCCCAACTCTCTGCCTTCTGTTAGATAGCTAATCCTCTATCCATGCCAGAATATTACCCCCAATCCCATGATTTTATATCTTAAGCAATAATCTTCTGTGTGGCACCTTGTCAAATGCCTTTTGGAAGTCTAAATACACTACGTCCACTGGTTCCCCTTTATCCACCCTATATGTTGCTTCCTCAAAGAACTCCAGCAAATTTGTCAAACATGACTTCCCCTTCATAAAACCATGCTGACTTTGTCCTATTAAATTATGATTATCCAAATGTCCTGTTACTGTCTCCTTAATAATGGACTCCAATATTTTACCTACCACAGATGTTAGGCTAACCGGTCTATAGTTTCCAGTCTTCTGTCTACTGCCCTTTTTAAATAAAGGCATTACATTAGCAGTTTTCCAATCTGCCGGGACCTTTGCTGATTCCAGGGAGTTTTGGAAAATTATTACCAATGCATCCACAATCCCTACCGTCACTTCCCTCAAGACCCTAGGATGTAAGCCATCAGGTCCAGGTGATGTATCTGCCTTGAGTCCCATTATTTTACCGAGTACCACTTCCTTAGTGATTTTGATCGTGTTTAGCTCCTCCCCCCCTATAGCCCCCTGTTTGTCCAGTGTTGGATATTCTTCGTGTCTTCTACTGTAAAGACTGATACAAAATATTCATTCAGTGTTTTTGCCATCTCCATATTTCCCACCATTAATTTCCCGGTCTCATCCTCTAAGGGACCAACATTTACTTTAGCCACCCTTTTTCTTTTTATATAACTATAAAAACTCTTACTATCTGTTTTTATATTTTTTGCTAATTTACTTTCATAATCTCTCTTCCCTTTCTTAATCAATCTTTTTGTTACTTTTTGCTGTCTTTTAAAGTTTTCCCAATCCTCTATCCTCCCACTAGATTTGGCTAACTTATATGCCCTTGTTTTTAGTCGAATACTATCCTTAATTTCTTTACTTAGCCACGGATGGCTGTCTTTTCTTTTACACCCTTTTCTTCTCAGTGGAATATATATTTTTTGGAAGTTGTAAAATAACTCCTTAAATGTACACCACTGATCATGTATCGTCTTACCCTTTAATCTATTTTTCCTATCCACTTTACTCAATTCCGCTCTCATACCTTCATAGTCTCCTTTATTCAAGCTTAGCACGCTTGTTTGAGATCCAACCTCCTCACCCTCTAATTGAATAGGGAATTCAACCATGTTATGGTCACTCATTCCAAGGGGATCCCTTACTAGAACATTTTTAATTAATCCTGTCTCGTTACACAGGACCAGATCTAAGGTTGCTTGCCCCCTGGTCGGTTCAGTTACATACTGATGCGCTATCAATTACTCATAAAAGACGGAGAGTTAGGAGAGTAACTAAAGGCTTTTATTAGCAAAGAACAGAGCATGCCTCTCGTGGTTGACTGGGTTCCAAGAAGGCAGGGGGCTGCAGGTCAATCACCTCTATACCTGGGCCTGTGGGTGGAGCCAGCCGAGACATGTTGAGGCATGCATAGGTACAACAGTGTGCAGCAACAACAACAACAGTGAATAACAATAACAGTGGTTTACCACATTCACCCCTTGTTTAAAATTGAGTCCGGCGGGGTGAAGTGTACTAAAGGTTCGTGTAAGTAAGTCTATCAGGTGGCCTTGTATGCCGTCCTGATCGTCGTGGTGGCGGCGGTGATGGTGCAGCATCCAACGTTGAATCTGGCATCTCATTGAGTGGTTGGGTGGTCAATGACGGGTCTTGGGGCTGCGGCATGCCATCTAGCGGGGTTGGGTTGTGGGTAGTGGTGGATGGCAATGGTAGTGTTTCAGGGGCACCCAAAGGTGCGAGATCTCGTGTGGGGGCTGTGTCCTCCCGCCCGTCCGGGTACGCTACGTAAGCGTACTGGGGGTAGGCGTGGGTAGTGGTGGGTGGCGAGGGAGGTGTTTCGGGAGCACCCGAAGGTGCGAGGTCTCGTATGGAGACTGTGTCCTCCCGCCCGTCCGGGTACACCACGTAAGCATACTGAGGGTTGGCATGGAGGAGGCTCACCCTCTTGACCAGGGGGTCCGTCTTATGGGACCTCACGTGCTTCCGCAGTAGGACGGGTCCTGGAGAAGTCAGCCATGTCGGTAACGAGATCCCCGATGTGGACTTCCTGGGGAAGGAGAACATTCTCTCGTGAGGGGTAGCATTGGTGGCTGTACAGAGCAGTGACCGAATGGAATGGAGCGCTGCAGGGAGGACTTCCTGCCAGCGAGAGCTCGGAAGGCCCTTAGATTTCAAGTTTAAAAGGACTGCCTTCCAGACCGTCGCATTCTCCCTTTCCACCTGGCCATTCCCCCGGGGGTTGGAGCTGGTGGTCCTGCTTGTAGCGATACCTCTCGAGAGCAGGTACTGCCGGAGTTCGTCGCTCATAAAGGATGAGCCCCTGTCGCTATGAATATAGCTAGGGAAACCAAACAAGGCGAAGAGGTCATTCAGACATTTAATGACCGTGGTACTGGTCATGTCTGAGCAAGGGATGGCAAACGGGAAACGGGAGTACTCATCAATTATGTTGAGGAAGTACACATTGCGGTCGGAGGAGGGGAGGGGCCCTTTAAAATCGACGCTCAGCCGTTTAAAGGGGCGCGTGGCTTTGATCAGGCTTGCTCTGTCTGGCCTATAAAAATGCGGTTTGCACTCGGCACAGATTTGGCAGTTCCTGGTCATGGTCCTGACCTCCTCGATGGAGTAGGGCAGGTTACGGGATTTGATGAAGTGAAGAAACCTGGTGACCCCCGGGTGGCAGAGGTCATTGTGGAGGGTCTTCAGTCTATCGACCTGCGCGTTGGCGCATGTACCACGTGATAGGGCATCTGGGGGCTCATTGAGTTTCCCGGGCCGGTACAAGATATCGTAATTGTAGGTGGAGAGTTCGATTCTCCACCTCAAGATCTTGTCGTTCTTGATTTTGCCCCTCTGCTTATTATTAAACATAAAAGCTACTGAACGCTGGTCAGTGAGCAGGGTAAATCGTTTTCCGGCCAGGTAATGCCTCCAATGTCGCACAGCTTCCACAATGGCCTGGGCCTCCTTTTCGACCGAGGAGTGTCGAATCTCGGGGCCCTGGAGGGTCCTTGAGAAAAAGGCCACGGGTCTCCCCGCCTGGTTAAGGGTTGCAGCTAGGGCAAAGTCGGATGCGTCGCTCTCCACTTGGAAAGGGATGGACTCATCCACTGCGTGCATTGTGGCCTTCGCAATATCTCCTTTTATGAGAGTGAAGGCTGCACAGGCCTCTGCTGTCAGGGGGAAGGAGGTGGACTTGATGAGGGGTCTGGCTTTGTCCGCATAGTTGGGCACCCACTGAGCATAGTACGAGAAAAATCCTAGGCATCTCTTCAGTGCTTTTTGGCAGTGGGGGAGGGGGAGCTCCATAAGGGGGCGCATCCTGTCGGGGTCGGGGCCGATGACTCCGTTCTCCACTACACAGCCAAGAATGGCAAGGCGCTTGGTACGAAACATACATTTGTCCTTGTTGTATGTCAGGTTCAGCCGCTGGGCCGTACGGAGGAATTTCTCTAGATTAACATCATGGTCCTGCTGGTCGCGGCCGCAGATGGTGACGTTGTCTAGATAGGGGAAAGTGGCCTGGAGCGCGTTCTGGTCAACCATCCAGTCCATCTCCTGTTGGAAGACTGAAACCCCGTTGGTGACGCCGAAGGGAACTCTGAGGAAGTGGTAGAGACGACCGTCAGCTTCAAAAGCTGTGTACTGGCAGTCCTCAGCCCTGATGGGGAGCTGGTGGTATGCCGACTTCAGATCAATCGTCGAGAACACCCGGTATTGTGCTATCTGATTGACCATGTCAGATATGCGGGGGAGCGGGTATGCATCTAGCTGGGTGTAGCGATTGATCGTCTGGCTGTAGTCAATAACTAGGCGCTGTTTTTCGCCAGTCTTCACTACCACCACTTGTGCTCGCCATGGGCTGGTGCTACTTTCAATAATCCCTTCCTTCAGGAGTCTTGCTACATCGGATTTAATGAAGCTCCTATCCCCGGCACTGTAACGCCTGCTTTTGGTAGCGATGGGCTTACAGTCGCAGGTGAGGTTAGCGAACAAGGAGGGGGGGGGGACTTTAAGGGTGGAGAGGCTGCAAATGGTGCGCGGCGGGCGATTTAAAAGCTGCTGGCTGCAGACTGTGAGTGGGGGGAGGGGTCCGTTGTACACTAATGTGACACTCTTAAGGTGGCACTGAAAATCCAACCCCAGTAGAACGGCAGCGCAAAGATGGGGCAGGACCAGGAGTTTAAAATTTTTGTATTCTGTGCCCCTTACTGAAAGGGTCACTACACAGTAGCCACCGACGCCTGCTGACTGGGCTTTGGAAGCCAAAGAGATCCGATGTCGCGTCGGCAGGACCGGGAGAGAGTAACTGCGCACCGTGTCGGGGTGGATAAAGCTTTCCGTGCTCCCGCTGTCAAAAAGGCAGGTAGTGGCGCGGCCGTTTACCGTAATGTCCATCATGGACCTGGACAGTTGATGAGGGAGAGATTGGTCCAGCGTCACGGAGGCCAGCGTATGGTCGAGCGAGTCGATGTGGTCGTCAGATGAGGCGGTGGTTGAGTCCGGGTCCCCCGTGGTTAAAGTTGGAGACGTCCGAGATGGCGGACAAAATGGCGGTGCCCATGGTCCCGATCCCCACGCGGCTGGGGGAGCCCAAGATGGCGGACAAGATGGCTGCCCCCATGGTTCGCACGCGGCGCTGCTGGCGTTAGCGGTTTTACCTTTGCAGGCGCTGACATGGTGTCCTTTCTTCCCGCTGCCGGAGCAGGTAGCGTTTCTCGCCGGGCAGCATGCTCTGGGGTGTTTTGCCTGGCCACAAAAATAACATTTCTGTGCCTTGGACATCGCAGCAGCAGTTGAAGGTGGCGGTCCCATGACCCAAGGTTGTGGCGTCCACGTTGCGGAGCGGTTAGGGGAGAAGGCGTCCATATTCCTGTGGGCCGCGTCGAGCGAGAGCGCGAGGGACACTGCCTTTCTCAGGTCCATTTCTCCCTTTTCCAACAGTCTCTGCCGGGAGCAGTCGGACCTTAGACCCACAACGAAAGCATCTCGGATCAGTCCCTCCGTGTGTGCTGCGGCTGGTACTTCTTTGCAATCGCAGTCTCGGCCGAGTATCCGTAGTGCCCGTAGGAAGGCCTCCACCAATTCCCCGGGCTGCTGTCTGCGGGATCTTAAGAGGTGCCTGGCATAGACCGTATTTACCGGGCGTGCGTATTGCCCTTTTAGCAGATCGATAGCCGCCGCGTAAGTCGTCGCGTCCTGGATTATTGTATAAATTTGGTGGCTCACCTTTGAGGCCAGGATTTCCAACTTGTTTTTGTCCAGGGTCACAGTTGAGGCTTGCAGGTAGGCCTCGAAGCAACGCAGCCAATGCGCGAATTTGGTAGCCGAACCCGCTTCTTGGGGGTCTAGGTCCAGGCATGTTGGTCTGAGGGCTCGCAGCAGCTCCTGCTGCTCAGCGTTTGGTGCAGCAGCCTGCTGTTCAGCGTTTGTCGACATTTTGTTTTTGCTAATAAAATTGATGCGCTATCAATTACTCATAAAAGACGGAGAGTTAGGAGAGTAACTAAAGGCTTTTATTAGCAAAGAACAGAGCATGCCTCTTGTGGTTGACTGGGTTCCAAGAAGGCAGGGGGCTGCAGGTCAATCACCTTTATACCTGGGCCTGTGGGTGGAGCCAGCCGAGACATGTTGAGGCATGCATAGGTACAACAGTGTGCAGCAACAACAACAACAGTGAATAACAATAACAGTGGTTTACCACACATACTGCTCAAGAAACCCATCCCTAATACACTCAATGAACTCACCCTCAAGGCAGCCCTGCCCAATTTGATTTGTCCAATTAATATGATAGTTAAAATCCCCCATAATTATAGATGTTCCCTTATTACAAGACTCAACTATTTCCTGATTGATACTCCGTCCAACCGAGTTGCAACTGTTCGGAGGCCTATAGACTACGCCCGCTAGTGTTTTTTTCCCCTTATTATTCCTTATCTCCACCCAAACTGTTTCATTATCTTGAATGGCCCCCCATTCCACGGAGCTGTGACCAGGTTGCTCATCCTCCCTGCAGCCCCTGCTCCCGTCCCCACAGGGAGTAAGAACCTCGAACCTGTTGGACAAGAGCAAGGGCTGCGGCTCCTCCAACACTACCTCCTGGATCCCCGTACCTGCCTCGCTCGTAGTCACACCGTCCTGTCCCTGACCATGGGCTACATCTGAATTAATTAACTTCATACTGCTCAAGAAACCCATCCCTAATACACTCAATGAACTCATCCTCAAGGCAGCCCTGCCCAATTTGATTTGTCCAATTAATATGATAGTTAAAATCCCCCATAATTATAGATGTTCCCTTATTACAAGCCTCAACTATTTCCTGATTGATACTCCGTCCAACACAGTTGCAACTGTTCGGAGGCCTATAGACTACGCCCACTAGTGTTTTTTTCCCCTTATTATTCCTTACCTCCACCCAAACTGTTTCATTATCCTGATCTTTTGACCCAATATCATTTCTCTGTATTACAGTGATTCCTTCCTTTATTAACATAGCCACCCCACCTCCCCTTCCTTCCTACCTGTCCTTCCTGATCGTTAAATAACCTGGTATGTTTAATTCCCAGGCATTGTCACCCTGCAGCCATGTTTCTGTAATGGCCACAAGATCATACCCATATGTAGTTATTTGTGCCATTAACTCGTCTATTTTGTTACGAATGCTACGTGCATTCAGATAGAGAACTTTCAAATATGTTTGTGACACTTAGTTCCTGCTTTTGCCCTTTTTATTACTTTACCTTTTACTCCATACCTTCTGCCCCTTCCTGACACACTCTGGTTTTTAATTTCCCCACTGCTACCTAAGTCTATGACCTTCTCTGTTGTCATTTTTATTATTTGCTCTCTAGGAACCTCCCCCCCACTAGTTAGTTTAAAGCCCTCTCTACAGCCCTAGTTATATGATCCGCCAGGACTCTAGTCCCAGCACTGGCCAAGTGAAGCCCGTCCCAACGGAACAGCTCCCTCCTGCCCCAGTACTGGTTCCAGTGTCCCAGGAAGCAAAACCCATTTCTCCCACACCAGTCTTTGAGCCAGTAGCCATCAAAGTCACCACCGCACTCAACTTTTATGCCTCAGGCTCCTTCCAGGGATCAGCAGCAGACATCAGCGGCATCTCCCAGGCGGCCGCACACACTTGCATCAACAGGTCACTGATGCACTCTTTGCCCTCGCGCACAATCACATCCATTTCACCAGGGATCGCGCAAGTGTGAGGGTGCGACCGCTTGGATTAGCTCAGCTGGCAGACTTTCCAAGGGTGCAGGGCGTCATTGACTGCACACATGTGGCCCTTAGGGCACCCCATTGCAATCCAGTAGTTTTTGTCAACCGCAAGGGCTCCCACTCCCTTAACGTCCAGCTGGGGTGTGACCACAAGAAGGTGATTTTGCATGTTTGTGCCAAGTAACCTGGCAGCTGCCATGATTCCCTTATATTGCGCCAGTCTACTGTGCCTCCGCTATTCAGTCCGCCAAACGAACTTCAGGGATGGCTACTTGGAGACAAGGGATATTTCCTACGGTCTTGGCTAATGACGCCGTTGAGGAGACCAGCCAACGAAGCTGAGGAGCGCTACAACTCCAGCCACATTTCCACCAGATGCATTATCGAGCAAGCCATCGGATTGCTAAAGATGCGCTTCAGATGCCTCGATAGATCAGGTGGAGCCCTACAGTACTCAGCAGCCAGGGTCTCCAAAATCGTCGTGCATTGCTGTGTGCTTCACAACATGGCACAGCGTCGTGGCTTGCCGATTCCGCAGGACCAAGAGGCTCCTCACAGAGCCGCCTCGGATGAGGATGATGCTGAGGATGATGCTGAGGAGGAGGAGGAGGAGGAGGAGGAGGAGGAGGAGAAGGAGGAGGAGGACGGAAACGAGCATCCTGCAGAGGCTCATCAACCAGCGGCACCAGTGCGCGAGAACACTGCTGGGCGGAATGCAAGGAACGCATTCATCCTGGCCACATTTGCATAGCCTGGTACATCAAACACTGTAGCCTCGCTGCTTCTTAACTGACCATGGACAGTGGCCCATGCCTGCGCATTTCTACCTATTTGACCAGCTTGCTGACATCTGCAAGTAATCCTAAGGCCTCAATGTGAAATCCCCATTCGCCAAATGACAGACGCCACAGCTGCAGCAGTTACCACCAGGTTTTTTATGTACAAGAAACTGATGGCATTAAAAAGATATACAAGCCTTTTCACCCAAGTGAATACCCTTGTGATTAGTGGTGCTTTATTTTTCTCTTACGCATGCTCCTATGTAGTGGTACCCCTGTGGCTTCAGCAGATATTTCTATGTGGAGGCCCCTTGCTCACTTTCCTGCTGCTCCTGTCTCGACACCTTTGGCGGGCGTCCTCTGGGGTGGCGAGCCTGTGAGGGCTCGCCAGCAGTCTGCTGCTCCTGCGACTGTGCAGGGGTTGAGACTCCTATCTCACTTGGGTGTGGACTCCGGCGGGGCTCTGATCGAGGGCTCTGATGTGGCATGGAAGTGTGAGCGCCTGGAGAGGAGCCCACACTTCCTTGAGGTGTGCCAACAACCTCCCTCTCATGGGTCAGCTCCCCCTCAGTGCCTGCAAGTGGCTGGAGAGCACCTTGCTGCACATCAAGGGGCCATGGGGACCCGTCTCTGCACTGGAAGTCCTGCTCAGAGGGACTTCCATGAAGGTCTCGTTTCGGTGCTCAATAGCTGCCCATCGCTCCTCAAGAGATGCCATTCTATTCTGAGCACTCACCATGTTTTCGATACACTGGCGACTAAGCTTCTCCATGGCCATAGCCCTCCTCTCCTCGGCCATAGCCCTCCTCTCCTCAGCCACAGCCCTCCTCTCCTCGGCTGCAGCCCTCCTCTCCTCGGCGGTAGCCAGCCTTACCACAGAGGTAGCCATCCTTTCCGTGGAGATGCTTTCATGTGCCAATGACTCCAATAAGGCTCTGCTCATACTCGCCATGGACTCCTCCATTCGCTCCACACTCGCAACGACCCTGGAGACAAAACCTGCCAGAGACTCCTGCATCTGTGCATGGAGATCCATCACCTCCTCTCTTGCGGATGGACCCAGAGTTATAGGGTCAACATGCAGCTGAGCTGAGCTGGCAGAGGCCTGCGCCTTCCGACGAGGACTCTCCACTGCTGTCCCTGTCTCCACAATCTGCTGATGCTCACTTGTGAGCTGTGAAACACCAGGTGACAACACTACACTATGTCCCGAAGGCCCCCCCAAGGTGTGAGTGTCTGCGCTGGTGCTGGGTGCGTTGACGCTGCGCCCTCAGAGGCTGGAGTTTCCTCTGAGGAGTCTGGCTGCAAAGCCTCTTCCTCCTCGGCAGTGGGGACGGGGGCTCCGGATGGTCCTGTGGGGGGGTAAAGGAAAGAGTTAGAGATCTGATGGCAAGGCTACTTGCACATTGGATTTGGCAGATGCTCATAAGTCCAAATGATGTAGCTTCAGAATCACATCAGCGACTCATGCTATGTCAATGAGAGAGATGGGAAACTATTCTGTCACCAGCTTGCGGGCTTGCTCCTGTCTCTCCTGCCCCAGCTTCCGCAGCCACGTCAGCCCCAGCAATCTCCATCACTGCTTCCTCCCAGGGGGCCAGGTGGGCGATTGAGGGTGGTCCTCCTCCAGTCCTCGCTCGCTCTCTCCTATTGTGAGCTCTCTTTTACTGCAATGAGGGAGACAAGTGGAGTTTGAGTGAGGGTGCAGGAGTGAGTTTGGAGATTGCATAGCATAGATACTTAGAAGGAGACAAAGATGTTGTGAGGCTGCAAGACCAAGGGTCCTCCCTGTGTGTTGTCAGTTGTGTTCCAAGCATCAGAGTGAGAGGCATTGTGAGGGCTGCATGGTGGAATAGTTATGTGAATGTGAGCATAGAGAGAGAGGGAATGGGTAAGGGTGCATGGATGTGACTGTGAAGTGGGATGTGGAGGAAGAGAATGCTGAAGCTGAGTGCTGTTGGGTAAAGGCAATGGGGATCAGGTTGAGGGTCATGGGTACTTCATACTTACTTTTCCTGTACGGTGAAGGTCATGGAAGCGCTTCCTGCACTGCGCCCAGGTCCGATGGGTGACTCCCTGAGAGTTGACCTCTGCAGCCACCGCCATCCAAGCAGCCCTGGTCACTTTGGAAGGCCTCTTCCTCCCTGAGCTAGGGAAGAGGACCTCCCTGTGGGCCTAACCCCATCCACCAATGTCTGCAATGAGGTCTCATCAAATTTGGCGGCAGCTCGGGCTCTGCCGCTGGCAACAGCTGGTGCAGGCTCCTCTGCCATTCTGTACGACTGGTTGGGAAGCCTGCAGAGGTTGAAAAACTTGCTGGAGACTTTAAAAGCACCACGAATGATGACATCATACTGTGGGGCTTTCTGACTGGAAATGGACAATTAGCAAGGGTGCCCACACGCTGGAAATTAATTGGTCAATTGAGGGGAAATTGCGTGCAGCTGGCAGACCCATTTAGGTTCGTGTCGGAACCCGACATTCGGGGAACCCGACAATTCCCCGCACCTTCGGGAAAACCGGGCCCATCGTCTTTGCTGCTGGAGCTGTGAAAAGGACCTCTGAAACACATCGGGACACTTTCTGGGATGCTTTGTCAAGACTTCACCAATACTCGAGCAACATTTATTCCAGAAGTTCTCTGAGGAGTTCAGCTAAAAAGAGCAAATGCTGTGCTCTTCCACCTTATTGAACACTGTAGTGTATGTAACCGTTCCACCTTTAAGAGAACCGTTCCACCTTTAAGAGAACTATTTTAAGAGTTGCACTACTTTATCTTGGCTGCTGTATACTGTAATACCGGTGGTGACCACACCGGTATATAAGTGCTGTGTAATGATTTATTGGGCAGTTCCGCCCTGACCTTCAACTAGTAAAGACCTGTTAAAGTTTACTCTTGTGGTCTGTGTAGTAATTCTCAATATAACACACAGACTTAACAGTGGCGACGAGGACGATCTTACCCTGCGGCAGAGATACATCCAAGGCAGTTTAATGGGCGTCGAGAAGAGGCATCCGCCCTCATCACTCTGCTGTGAGAAGACTCGGGTCTGCAGAGCAAAGGAAGAATTCTGACACGAAGCCTTCCATCAGCAACAGGCAGTGATCATCCCTTCTATCACGGTGGTGGGTAAGCCGATCAGCGACGAGCAGCAAGTCGGCCACGTTGACTGTGAAATAGGGGAGGGAAGAACGGAGGATATAAGGGCGGAGAACTCGAACACGGCCGGGGAAAAGAGCCAGACAGAAGTCGGGGCCAGAGGCGCTGAGACTGGGGCAGCGTAGGGCACGGCAGCCGCGGTGAAGGCAAACGCAGCCGGTGTGAGAGACCGGGCTACAAGCGGACTGGGAGACACAACAGCGTCGAGAGAGAGCTCGACCGCGACCGGTGAAAAAGGCCGGGCAGCTACCGAGGCCGCGAGGCGCAGCGACCGGGACAGCGTAAGGCGCGGGAGAAAATAAAATAAATAAATAAATAAATAAATAAACCGCGGAGAACTCAGCCGCAGCCGGGGGGGGAAAGGACCGGACTGCAAGAGGGGCTGGGAGGCACGATTTGAAAACCGCTGGGGAGGGCGAACGCAGCAATACGGCAATCGCCATTACAGCCAGCGGGAGAGAAAGGCAAACGCGGGAAGCCGCCATTTTTGTAGGCGGGGGAAGAAGACAAGCGCGGGAAACCGCCATCTTGAAAAAAAAGTAAAGAAAAATTTCTTTTTGTCTCTCAAGAAGGTTGCGAAGATGCCTAAGCGTGGTAACATCAACGATTTCGATCCCGATGTTGAAGATTGGGCCACGTATGTAGAACGCATAGAGATATATTGTAAGGCAAATAAAATATCAGATGAAGATAAAGCACTAACCTTACTAAACTCAATGGGTGCGAAGACATACGGGCTATTGAAGCATCTTCTATCACCAGCTAAACCGGCGGATCAAACTTTCGCTAAAATTGTGGCTGTCCTGAAAAATCATTTGAATCCCACACCGCTGATGTTAGCGGAACGATTTAAATTTTATGCGAGAACGCAACTGAAAGAGGAAAGCAACGCGGAGTATTTAATTGAACCGCGTAAGCTAGCGAAATACTGTCAGTTTGGGGAAAGCCTGACAGAGGCACTGAGAGACAAATTCGTGTGTGGATTGTCGAAAGAAGGAACACAAAAGCGGTTGCTTGAAGAGAATGATCTTACACTTGATAAGGCTGTCACTATTGCAGCATCGCACGAAGCCGCAGCGAGAGGCACTGCGGAAATGCAGCTGAAGGCAGCGGTACTCAGCGTAGATCAAATGGCTTTGGGTACAATGAAATGTTATCGTTGTGGAAAGACAACACACGATCAGAACCAATGCTGGTTTAAAAACCAGGAATGTAGAAAATGTGGCAAGCTTGGTCACATAACTAAAGTATGCCGGTCAGGAAAGAAGACCAGCAACAAAAAGTCACCACAGGAAAAGTGCAGAAAGGTACATAAGGTGGCTGAGAAGAGTTCGGATGAACAGAATTTGGACTCAGACTCCAACAGCAAGGAACTGGGTAGTCTGAGAATTCACAATGTGAGTAAGGAAGCTGACCGACAAACTATCTGGGCCACACTGCAGATAGCCGGAGTCCACGTGAAGATGGAATTGGACACCGGATCGGCATTGACGGTCATGAATAAGCAAGATTACAAAAGGTTATTCAAACATATTCCCCTACGGGATACGAAGATAGTATTGCAGACATACACGGGGCAAAGAGTATACCCCATCGGGAAGATAAAAGTCAAGGTGGTACACCAGGGTAAAGAACACCAAGGAATGGACATATATGTACTACCTGAGGGAGGTCCACCACTTCTGGGACGGGAGTGGATCAGGAAAATAAATATGGACTGGCACTCCCTAAAAGCAATAACGGTAGTTTCCGGAAAAAACAAAGATGTCAAACCTGCACGATTGTCCAGAATATTGGATGAGGGCATATGCAGCAGTGACAGTGACAAAGCAGAGAGTGAGAACTCGGTGAAGATAATCAGCTCAGACTCTGGAACTGATGATGGTAAGACCAGCCCATGTGCAAAAGACAAGTCTAAAATGGACTTGCAGACTAATGATGGAAAAACGAAGGAGTGCATAAATGCTTCAGAAGAGAACAAAGTATCAGAACAGAATTCCACTGAACAACAACAACATAGTTTGACAGAGAATTCTGAGTCTGTCCAGTCTACAGACATGCACATTTCTGAGGAACACCGGGTTCGAACTCAACTCAATTTCAAACTACAACAGCAATTAGAACAAATGATTCGCCGTTTTGAGTAAGAGATGAATGCAAAGAAAAAGTTCTTTGACACCGAGTGGGAGAATCTGGAAAGACAGCAGAAGCAGCTGATTGAGAAAATGGAACAGGAACACACAAACCGTCTGCGCGATGAGGCCAAATGAATCAAAGCTGAGCAAGAAAGAGAATATGTCAAATTCATCGATCAGTTGAAAGCTAAGAAGAAAGAGCACCCTTTTGTGAGCAGTGTCAGCAGTAATAAGCCACTCAGGGAATTGGTGGCAGAGGCAAAACCTGAAGATGCTGCAGAGATCAAGTTTGTTGCTGAAAGCGCTACTTCCAGAGCTTTGCTTCGAATTAAAGAATTGCCAGTTAAAATTGTGAAACCCTTAAGAGAGAAGATTGGCATGGAGAAACATCGTGTCATTTTCGAATGCAAGGTTTCCAGGCCAAATGCTGCAGTCAAGTGGTATTACAAAGACAAAGAGATTCATCCCAGTAATAAATATGAGATTGTGAGTGAAGATGTGTACAGGAAGCTTGTTATTAATAATGTCGCTTTTGAAGATGAAGGCAACTACATGTGCGATGCCATAGATGACCAAAGCACAGCAAAGTTATATGTAGAAGAGCAATCAATTGCCATCATTAAATCCATATGTGATGTGGAAGTGACAGAGCCAAGTGACGCCATTCTTGAGTGTGAGCTTTCAGTTGCTGACGTGAAGCCTCCAAAATGGATACTAAATGGTGAAATTCTTCATGCTTCTGAAGATGTGGATATTGAGCATCGTGGCACTATTCATCATCTCACTCTGAAAAAAACAACTTGTAAGATGACCGGCTTGCTGCAGTTTATCGCAGGGAAATCAAAATCTGAGGCGAGGCTGACTATTAAAGAGCCTCCGTCAAAGGTAGTCAAAGAACTACAGAACATTACAGTGGAAGAGAAGCATTCTGCTACTTTGAGCTGTGAGTTTACACCTACTTCCAAGATGGTCAGATGGTACAAAGACCAGAGCTTAATCGAATCTTCTGACCGATACAAATTTAAACAAAATAAGAATGTGATAGAACTTACCATTACAAATCTCACACCCAAAGACTCTGGTGAATATAGCTGCAAATCAAGTAATGCACAGACCACAGCCACACTCACAGTTGAAGCTCCAAAAATAGAAATAATAAAACATTTGGAGGACGTAGATACTGAGGAGGACAGCAATCTAGTATATTCATGTGAGTTGTCCCATGATGATGAAGATGATGACTCATCTGAACCATTATCACCCCTACCAGGTCACGCACGTGGTCCCTCCGAACTGAGCCAAATCAGTCTGGAAGCAGAAAAACTTCCCAAGGTGCTCGAGCCTTTAGAAGTCAACAATGCTGGTTCTGAAGTTACGAAAATTCAAGCTGTTAAGTCCAGTGAAGGACTATTAGATAAGTCACCCCAGCAACGAAAACCTACTACACCACCGAAAACTACTACACCACCGAGGCGCTATCCGGACCGAGTCAGGAGGCGCAGGAGGCGCCGCCTCAGAGACTGAATCGGTGAACTGTTTTTACATGAAGTTGTGTATATATGTTATGATGTTATGTTTAATGGGAAATATATACTGTTAAGCTAAAAAGGGAGGATTGTAGTGTATGTAACCGTTCCACCTTTAAGAGAACTATTTTAAGAGTTGCACTACTTTATCTTGGCTGCTGTATACTGTAATACCGGTGGTGACCACACCGGTATATAAGTGCTGTGTAATGATTTATTGGGCAGTTCCGCCCTGACCTTCAACTAGTAAAGACCTGTTAAAGTTTACTCTTGTGGTCTGTGTAGTAATTCTCAATATAACACACAGACTTAACAAACACCTTATAAGAATCACCAGGAGAAAGGGAGTGCATGGTCATGGGAATCTTGCTAGGGGGTCTCGCTTGGTCTGGACAAGGAATGGGAGGAGGACATGAGGCCAGACAGAGCAGCACCAGCTGCTGCAGAAGAGAGGGACAGGAGGACGAGGAGGGCAAGCTCGTGTCCCTCCCCCCTGCAGCTACAGGACACCCCTCCTCCTCTGTACCTCCTCCAGCAGTGTAGCATCTGAGAACCTGTGCATCCTCTCCCTCGGCCCCTGAGCCATCCTGTGCTGCTGTGTGCCAGCCAGAGCACTTCACATCTTCAGTGGAAGTGGGTGTTTGGAGCCCACATATACTGCTCCACGAAAATTGCGTCTAATCAACGCTTGAGTGCTAAACCTGCAGGTGTCTATTTTAGTGCCTCCAGGCAAGTTCAAATTATGGTAATCAACAATTAGGACCAAATTTGCGTGCTAAAACCAGACTTTCAAACCGCTGTGTCTTATTAGCACAGCACCCATTTAGTGCCTGTTTTCACCATTTGGCCAAAATAACCCCCTAAATTTTATCAAATTGTGAATTTTGATATGATATTAGAGCCCAATTTGCTGAGTACATACCAACAGGAGGAGCACAAATCGGAAAATCACAACCTTCTTAATCTCAGTAGTGAAATTGCTTTTTTATTGAAAAATGTGTATTTCACAAATTTTGTAGAGCTTTTTGAAGTAACTGATTGTGTAAAACGAATGTTGTAGATATGGGGGGTGAAATTGAGCCTGTTTGCGCCGGCCGCTAAGTCCAATTTGGATGAAAAAATGTCGGCCGCCTCACTTCCGCCCACTTCCGGCGGGTCCCGCGGCAGCTGCCATTTTAGGCAGGTCGGCAGTGTACTGTTGCCTGCGCTGGTTGCAGATATGGAAATGAGGCAGATCGTGATGTCAATGAGTGTGCAACGATGATTTGACGCACAACCTGCCATTTTGGACGTCGCCACTCCTTTTAACACACTCTCTAAATCACAATCAGCTGAACATGTATTCAGCAGCAGGAAGGACCCCCCACCAGCGCTATTTAAAGGGATCATCGACAACTTGCTTTTTCATTTCTACTGGCTCTGTGTAGGTTTGTGCAACAGTTTGGAGCTTTCTATAGCTATTTAAAGTTGCTGAGGTGACAGGGAGTGTTGCTGCATGTGGAGAACACCATTTGCTCACAGTCATGGGGCCCTACTTGCAGTCCCCCTCACGCTCGAGTATGACAGGAAGATGAAGCGGAGGCAGCGAAGAAGAGGAAAAGATGCTTGCAGAGGGAGGAGGAGGAGGGGCAGGAGCTCTCTCAGCAGGAGCCCTAACCCAGCTAGGATCTTCCGAGAGCACTTCTCCTGCATTTAAGCCAGCAGCAGTGTATTAGGAAGCTTTGCTTCACCAAGGAAGTGGTCACAGAACTCTGCCACTTCCTAAACCAGCAGGAGCCCTAACCCAGCTAGGATCTTCCGAGAGCACTTCTCCTGCATTTAAGCCAGCAGCAGTGTATTAGGAAGGTTCACTTCACCAAGGAAGTGGTCATAGAACTCTGCCACCTCCTGCAACCAGACCTGCAGCCTCAGAGCAAGGTGACGACAGCGCTGCCAGTAGCCCATAAGGTCACCATGGCTCTCAATTTTGTCACCACTGGATCTTTCCAGTCTGGAACAGGAGTCATAACTAACATCTCCCAGTTCACTGTCCATCGTTGCATCCGGGAGAGTCACAGAGCCTCTGCACTCCAGGAGAAGGGACTTCATTGTCTTCTTTCTGAACAGAGAGAAGCAGGAGGAGCGCGCATGTGGCTTTGCTAAAATATTGGGCTTCCCCATGGTGCAGGGTGCCATGGAATGCACAAACATGGCTTTGAGGGCGCCGCATAGCAATCCTGAGATGGTCCATAACCGCAAAGGTTACCATTCATTTTATGTGCAGTTGGTGTTCGACCATGCCCATTGCTTCATGATGGTGAATACCTGGTATCCTGGCAGCAGTCATGTGCCTTCATCCTGCACCAGTCTGGTGTGCCATCAACCTTCCAGGCACCACATCAAACCCGAGGATGGCTGCGCGGAGACAAGGGCTATTCGCTCTGCACCTGGCAGACGACTCCCTTTCTCAACCCCACCACTTGTGGCAAGCAATCAAATAATGAGAGCCATACTGCCAGAGGAACCTCATCGAGCAGATCATCGGGGTTCCGCTGCATTGACTGTTCGGGAGGAACCCTCCTGTACATGCCGGAACAGGTGTCCCATTTTGTGGTGGTCTGCTGCGTACTCCACAACTTGCCATCATGAGGGCGCAGCCCTTGCCAGCACAGGTTCGGGGACCACCTCAAGGGGAAGAGGAGGAAGAGGAAGAGTGTTATGTATTGTGTGTTCTCCTCCCACCTGTGGTGGCGCTGTCACAGGAGATAAATGGTTGGGTGTTCTCTGTTAAGTTTAGCTCTCTTTGTTCGGAACTTGCCAGAACTTCCTTTCCTTCCAATAAAGCACTTCATGTTTGAATCTCTGAGTGCTGAGTCCTAAATTGTGTCTAGGTAGAAAGGTACCGACACAACAAGTGGCAACGAGGAGCGGATGAATCTGCATACGTTACGGGTGCAGTGAGTAAACAGAAAATTTAATTTGAAACGTGAGATGGCTACTATATTAGGAAACATCGGTGATTTTGATGAAAATGTGGAGCAATGGAGTGCATATACGGAACGTTTTGACTATTTTGTATTGGCGAATGCGGTGGCAAATGAAAAGGTCGTGCCTACCTTTTTGAGTGTAATCGGGCCGAAGACATTCAATTTACTTCGCAGCCTCGTGCAACCAGATAAGCCAGGAACTAAAACATATAAGCAACTAGTGGAAATTCTTGGAGAACATTTTTCACCAAAACCTCTGGTTATTGCTGAGAGATTTAGATTTCACAAATGGAATCAAGAGGAGGGGGAATCAGTGACGATGTTTATTGCTGCTTTAAAAAGGTTGTCGGAACACTGCCAGTTCAAGGAGGTGCTGAATGACACCATTAGAGACAGACTTGTGTGTGGTCTGCAAAATGCAGCCACACAGAAGCGCCTTCTTACTGAGGACAACCTTACTCTTGAAAAGGCCATTGAAGTTAGTGTCTCCATGGAGATGGCGGAAAAGGAGACTCACCAGTTGAGTTCAACAGGGAGAGTTCACAAGGTGTCGTCTGAGCCTAAAGGTGCGCGGAATGGCACATGTTACCGTTGTGGGAAAACGGGCCATCGCGCTAATGACTGCTGGTGTACGGAGCTGGAATGCCGAAATTGTGGCAAAAAGGGTCACATTGAACGCGCCTGTAGAGGTAAAAAAAGAACAGACAGAGCTGGGAAGCATGGAAGCAAAATGTCTGTATTTGGACAAGAGAGGAAAAAGAGTGTTCATTCAGTGCAGTATGATGGAACAAGCAAAACAGAGGGGAGCGACACCTCTGAGGAGGAAGAGGTGCACATACTGACGGTTGCAGGTGATTCAAATGGCTACTGGGTGTCACCACTGGTGGAGGGACAATCAGTGCGGATGGAGGTGGACACAGGCGCGGCTGTGTCCCTTGTTTCAGACACTGTCTACAACAAAATGCTAAAGCATCTTACCCTTCAGCCAACAAACATTGTGCTAAAGATGTATACCGGCGAACCTGTGGCCATGAGAGGCGAAATTGAGGTGACAGTTAAATTGAACGGACAGACTGCAAAACTGCCACTATATGTGGTAAAGGGAAATTACCCATTGCTACTGGGACGTGCGTGGCTAGAGAAAATCATGCTGGACTGGCCTGCAGTCCGCATGATGTCAAAAGGGGAGTCAGGTCTGACTGCAGTGTTAAACAAACATGCAGAACTCTTCAATGGGGAACTTGGGAGCATGAAAAAGATCAGCGTGAGACTGGACATTAAACCTGACAGCAAGCCGAAGTTTCACAAAGCCCGACCTGTACCCTGTGCAATTAGACCAAAAGTTGAGGCTAACTTGCAGGCCTTAGTCGAGAATGGAGTCCTGGAGCCTGTGAGCGTGAGCAAATGGGCCACACCCATTGTTCCTGTCCTGAAAAAGGATGGATCTGTTCGAATCTGCGGGGATTTTAAAGTGACTATTAACCCGGTGCTGTCTGCGGAACAGTACCCTCTTCCCCTCATTGAGGATCTTTCTACGGGCCTGGCCGGAGGGCAAAAGTTCAGCAAAATAGACTTATGCCAGGCTTATCTACAAATGCATGTCGATGACAAATCAAAGGAGCTGCTGACAATTGTGACACACAAGGGGCTATACAGGTACTGACGCCTTCCGTTTGGAATTACGTCGGCCCCTGCTCTATTCCAAAGGGCAATGGATCAGATTTTGAGTGGACTGCCAGGAGTCCAGTGCTACCTGGACGACATCCTTGTCACTGGGACAAATGAGGAGGATCATCTTCTGAACTTGGATGCGACACTACAGCGACTGAAAGAGTACGGACTCAGAGTTCGTAAAGACAAATGTGAATTCTTTCAGTCTTCAGTTGAGTACCTGGGGCATGTGATTGACGCTACTGGCCTGCATAAGGCGCCGTCAAAGTTCAAGGCCATCGTGGAGGTCCCAGCACCCCAGAATGTGAGCCAGTTACGTTCATTTCTGGGGATACTTAACTACTATGGGAAGTTTATTCCAGACTTAGCAACATTGCTGAAGCCGTTACATCAGTTGCTATGTCAAGGCAAAACATGGAAATGGACTGAAATGTGCAACGAAGCTTTCGCCCAAGCAAAGAAAGCATTGCTGAAATTGGAGGTCCTGACACACTTCGACCCAAAGCTGCCCATGCAGCTAGCATGTGATGCATCACCATATGGTGTGGGAGCAGTCATATCCCACATCATGCCTTCGGGTGAAGAGAAACCTATCGCCTTTGCATCACACACCTTGAACAAGGCCGAGAGTAACTATGCGCAGATCGAGCGCGAGGCCTTGTGAATCGTTTTTGGAATTCGAAAATGTCATCAGTACCTGTTTGGGAGAAGGTTCACACTCCTGACGGGCCACCGTCCATTGAGTTCAATCTTCGGGCCCCACACCGGAATTCCGTCTCTCGCTGCAAGCAGGATGCAAAGGTGGGCTTTACTGTTGTCAGGACACACATACGACATCAAATATCGCAAATCAGACTTGCACGGCAATGCAGACGGTCTCTTGAGGCTACCCTTGCCTGTTACTCCACCAGAGCCTCGTCAGATAGACATCTTCTACTTTAGACAAGTGGAGGGAGCACCTGTCACTGCAGTTCAGGTGCGAAGGTACACCCGCAAAGATCCAGTCCTGTCTGAGGTAATGGACGATGTCATTCGAGGGAGAGCTTTAGGAGATTCTCCTAGTTTGAAACCTTACGTTTCAAAAAGAAATGAGCTCTCCGTCCAGGCAAGTTGTCTTCTTTGGGGACGCCGTGTCATCATTCCGCCACCTCTGAGGGAACCTATACTGCAACAACTTCATACAGGCCACAGTGGGATGGTTCGTATGAAGGAAATGGCAAGAAGCTACTTCTGGTGGCCAGGTCTCGATGGGAATATTGAGGAGAACGCCAAAACATGTTCCCCATGTCAAAAGGTCCGGAATGTTCCACAGCTGGCAACCCTACACCCCTGGGATTGGCCTGCAGAAGTGTGGCAGCGAGTACATGTGGACTTCGCCGGTCCGTTCGAAGAGAAGATGTTTATGGTGGTTGTGGATGCTCGTAGCAAGTGGCCGGAGGTCGCTGTGATGAGGTCTACCATGGCAGAGAAAACAATTGAGAAACTTGGTGAGATGTTCAGCCGTTATGGCTCACTGGAACAACTCGTAAGTGACAACGGTCCACAATTTGTATCACAGGAGTTTGCAACCTTCCTGCATGTGAATGGTGTCCAACACATCAGGTCTGCGCCCTATCATCCCTCTGCTAACGGCCAGGCAGAAAGGTTTGTGCAAACTTTGAAGCACGCCTTGAAGGCATCGCAAGGTCAGGGCTCAATCCACCAACGTCTGAACAGCTTCCTGTTGTCCTACAGGAACGAGCCGCATGCCACAACCAAAACTTCCCCGCTTCGCTCATGATTAAGAGGCAGTTGCGGACAAGTTTTGACTTACTCAAACCTCCAAGGGCAGAACAGGTTGTCCATCGTCAACAACAAGCTCAAGTTGAAAAGAGAGAGAAAAGAGCCAAGGAGAGACGGTTTCACCCTGGAGAGCACGTCCTAGCTCGAAACTACAACACTGGACCGAAATGGGTTCCTGCTACGGTGATTGCGCAGACGGGCCCTGTGTCTTACACGGTTGAGACTGCTGAGGATGTCGTCTGGAGAAGACACACAGATCAACTGTTGCTAGGAGCAGAGACAGCCACAGAGGCTCCAACGGCTGGTTGGCCTGAACTGTTTCCGGATGATACCGTAAACCTGCATCCTTTGCCACAGTGCTCTTCTCCAACACAGGCAGTCAAAGAGACTGTTCCACCTGTGCAAACTCCTGACTTTCGACTGACACAGGCACCTTCTCCATCCAGGCCTGTGTCAATGCCTACTGCTGTGGAAGCCAGCGATGACCGCCGGTATCCTGTCCGAGAGTGGCGGCCTCCAAGACGCTTGGATCTGTAGGCTTAGTGACTTACCCACAAGACTGGGGCAGAATAAACCCCAGGGTAAAGTCAGGGTTTGAGGCAGTCTACCTCTACCCTAGGTTCGTTGAGTGCATTGAAAGTAACTTACCTGTTGAGGAATAATGTGGACCTTCCATTTAAGAGGGGAGGAAATGTTGTGTATTGTGTGTTCTCCTCCCACCTGTGGTGGCGCTGTCACAGGAGATAAATGGTTGGGTGTTCTCTGTTAAGTTTAGCTCTCTTTGTTCGGAACTTGCCAGAACTTCCTTTCCTTCCAATAAAGCACTTCATGTTTGAATCTCTGAGTTCTGACTCCTAAATTGTGTCTAGGTAGAAAGGTACCGACACAACAAAGAGGAGGAAGAGGAGGAGGAGGAGGAGGGAAGGAAGTGCAGAAGGAGGAGGAGGAGGAGGAGTGGGAAGGGAGGAGGCAGACAGCAGATCCCATTCCAGATGGGCTGTCCATGAGCGCCTTATCAGATTCCAGTTACAATGAATGAAACCCCAGATCCCCGTTGCTCAACACTTCCCCATCTTACCATCCCTCTGTCACAGAACATCACCACGTCCTCCTGAGCACAAAGCTGAAATGAGAGCCACCACAAAACAAACATTCCAAACATAATTTATAAATTCAGCAATCCAAATCGTAAAAACAACATCAACTAATCACCCTTGTGCATTCCCTTAGTGCCTGTCTACTCTAGCGCTCCTACTAAGTGCTCCCCTAGTGGCTGCAGTATGGCTGGTGGAAGGCTGCTAACTTTCAGTGAGGGACACTACAAATGGCCTTGCAGGACAACCTCGAGCAGCTCTGGGCCTAGAGGGCCCTGCTCTAGACTGCACTACCTAGGCATGGCTGGTGGTAGTCTGGGCTGGCTGGATGACAGGCAACAGCACGCGCACTGGACCAGCCTCATAAATACTGTGGCAACAGCAGCAGGTCAGAGGCTAGGTATTCTGCAGTGAGTATCTCACCTCCTGACTCCCCAAAGCCTTTCTACCATCTACAAGGCACAAGTAAGGAGTGTGATGGAATACTCTCCACTTGCCTGGATGAGTGCAGCTCCAACAACACTCAAGAAGCTCGACACCACACAGGACAAAGCAGCCCACTTGATTGGCACCCCATCCACCACCTTAAACATTCACTCCCTCCACTACCAGCGTACCGTGGCTGCAGTGTGTACCATCTACAAGATGCACTGCAGCAACTCGCCAAGGCTTCTTCGGCAGCACCTCCTAAACCCGCAACCCTAGAAGGACAAGGGCAGCAGGCGCATGGGAACACCATCACCTCCAAATTCCCCTCCAAGTCACACACCATCCTGACTTAGAAGTATATCACCGATCCTTCATCGTCGCTGGGTCAAAATCCTGGAACTCCCTCCCTAACAACACTGTGGGAGTACCTTCACTACATGGACTGCAGCAGTTAAAGAAGGCGGCTCACCACCACCTTCTCAAGGGCAATTAGGGATGGGCAATAAATGCCCACATCCCATAAACGAATTAAAAAAAAGTGGCAGAAATTGGAGTAGAAATGCTGTCATCCTGAGAGAAGACAGCAGGTTCCTGCTCTACGGAGCCACTGCCACTCCCCCGGGGCAGTGCCTCAGCATTTCTAGCCATCTGTTGGAGGACAGATTGCTGGACTGCTGTGAGACACTGCAAGTCCCTTTGCACACTCGTGAACCCAGCCGCGATGGCAGCAATCTGAGCTTCCACTGCAGCACTGAGACGTTGGGTCCCTTCCGCCTGTGCTGCAACGGAAGCTGCAACTTCACCCATCATACCCAGCATCATGGTTGGGTCCACCAGGTTTCTCATGGAGTTGCCCATCATTTCCATCCTGGAAATCTACAAGCTCCGCTCAAAGCCCCGTGCAAGTTTGGAGCCAGACGCCTCCATGCTCCTTGACACTGACAAGAGGCTTTCTGGCAGGCTTGCCATTGCACTAAGCATTTCTGTGTGCATGCCCATCACCCTTCTTTTGAAGGATGCCCCATTGAGGTCATCACCTGAGTCCTGTGCAGTAGAACACGTTTGCGAACTCACTATCTAGGGATCTGGCACCTGAGCTACCATTTCCCCATGGCCTGGCTGCAGCCCACTTGTGCCCGGTAACTCACCACATGCAGATCCCACCTCTATCCCACCCGCTAAAGTCCACGCAGTGCCATTTTCTGAGCTGGTGCCTGCGAGTATCAGATGCAGTGACGGTGCCTCTTCTCCTTTACTCTCCTCCTCCATGACTTCGGGAAATGGCTGTGATGGTGGGACTTCATGGGTATCTGAAAGGAGAAAGGCACAAGTGTCGGGTTGTGGTGAGGGGGAGGGGCGAAAGTAAGATATCCATGCATACACCATCAGCAGTTTGTAAGTGAGAAGAGATTGTGGGATGTGGGGGAAGTGGGATGTGAGGAGAACGATTAGGTATGAGCATACCATCATCATCAGCAATGCTTTCAAATTCGTCGCTCACCACGGACTCAGTGACAGCCCTTCCAATGATCTCTAGCACTGCTTCCTCCAGCTCCATCAGGTTCTGCAGTCGGGCTTCCACACCACCCATCTGTTGCTGCTCCCAGTAGTTATGAGCCACCTTTGCCTGCAAGAGAAAGGGAATTGTGTCAGTGAGTATGGTGCAACGCCTTTGAATGATGTGCCTGCCATGGTTGAATAGCTGACAGTGTGTGCAAGGTGTAAGATGTGGATATGAGTCTTGTAGAAGTGGTAATGTGTGAGGGTGAGGTGAAGCTATGATTGTGAGGAATGAGTGGTGATTGCTAAAGATTGTTGGTAGGTAAGTGATGGGAATGTGGTGCATTGAGCAGTGTGTGAGGCTAGTGGTATAGTTGGTGGGACATTTAAAGATGCATTCACTCACCTGAGCACTCGTGTGAGGTCATTAAGCTTCTTGCGGCACTGGATCCAGGTCCTGGGGACCACACTCGTCACACTGGAAACTTCAGTTGTCTCCTCCCACAGCTGCTGTTCTGCCTGGAAAGCCTCCTGCCCCACTACGGGTAGAGGACCTGATGCCGTCTTTGAACCCCCAGGTCCAAGGCCTCCAGTGCCACATCGGAAAATCTCCTCACCCTCTCCCTTGGCTGTTGGGCCATGGCTTTAACCACACTGACAATGAGGTGCTTCTGCAACAAGGCACCTCCCCTTTAAGTAGTGCAGAGCCTAGGCCAAACTTTATTGGCCAGTAGACTGCACCCCATATTGGACCCCCTGTTCAGCACTAAGCCAATCAGCAGTGCATTTGGCACTGAGATCAGCACTACAATCATTATAATGAGCAGGCAGCACGAATTTTGCATACTGCCTGCACCACTTTGAACGGGCATGGGCACATATCCATCCGCACTGCTCGCACCTGTTTTTGGGTCTTATCCAATTTCTAGGCCATGGTGTTTAGGAGTTTTCAAAAGGCATTTGCTAACTTGTCTCACAGGAGGCTGTATGCAACAAAATCATGTCTCATACAAAAGGCATTGTAGCATCATGGAGAGAAATTAGTTGATGCACAGAAAACAAAGAGTTAGTGTAAATAACAACAGAAAATGCTGGACAAACTCAGCAGGCCAGGCAACATCCGTGGAGAGAAAAATAGGGTCAACGTTTCGGGTCGAAACCCTTCTACAGAACTGGAGAAGGATTTCGACCCGAAGCGTTGCCTGGCTTGTTGAGTTTGTCCAGCATTTTCTGTTGTTATTTCGGATTTCCAGCATCCGCAGTATTTTGCTATCCAGTTAGTGAAAATAGGTGTTCGTCAAATTGGATAAAGGTTGGAAGTAATGTATCCTTGGGATCAGTGCTTAGTCCACATTTATTTTTGATATATGTAGATGATTTGAACCTGAGCACCGGGAACATCATTTTGAAATTTGCTGGATTGGGCAAACAGTGAAGAGCACTATAAAATACTTCAGGAGCACATAGACAGGTTGGCAGAATGGGCGGATAGATGGCAAATGCAATTTCATACAGGCATTGATTTTCCTCCCAAAATGCAAGGAAAGGAAATGTAAAAGAATAGAAAGACACTGAAGGGTGTGGAGAAACAACGAGACCCAAGTGGCAAATACACAATCCCTTCAAAATCCAACAAATGGTACATAAAGTCATAAAAAGGTCAATAACATTTTGGATTTACAAAAAAGGAGCATGGAATACAAGAGGAAAAATGTTACGCAAAATTTGTTCAAGGCAATGATTTGATTATAGTACTGTCTACACTTTTGTGTTTCCCATTAAAGAAAGGACATTAAAGCCATAAAGAGCATATGGCATACATTCATCAAGATGATATCAGGGATGAAACTACAGTTATGTGGAAATACTAAGAATAGATTAAATGGAGGTTTTAAAAATTATTAATAGCTTAATAGGGTAAATAGGGAAAGTGTATTTCCTCTGGTCGGAGACTCGGTGATGAGAGAGTCATCAGTTTTAATTGTCATTTAGTAAGCAGGAGACAGGTTAAGAGAAATTTCTTTGATGCAGAGAGTTTTTAGAGCATGAAATGCTTTGCCATCCGGAGCAGTTGAGGCAGAGATTGTTATATCTTTTGAGGGAAGAGTAGCTGATGATGCAGGGCTATAGGGGAAGAGCTAAGCAGTGGAATTAGTTTTGAAATGCTCTAAAGAGGCAGTGGAGACAGAATGGGCTAAATGACATCCTTCTGTGCTGTGATCTTCTTATGCTCTACTTTTCATGTGCCTGGAAATGAACTCACAGACATGCACAATTTGAAGTACTACTCCTGGAGATCAATTTATTTGAAACCACCACCAGTTCAGCTAGTCAGAATGCACCAATAATAAAAATGCTAAACCACTTGTTAAGCAGCCAGAAGATACTTAGCAAGCTGAAATCTACAAAACCTCATTAATGTTGCTTTGCAGAGCACAATTCTGATGCTCAATGGAAGTATGAGAATCTCACTGCATGCGCACGATATGGATGACCATTTGTGGCTGCCCTTCTGCTTCGTGTAAGTATTACATAGGATTACATAGGATATATGGCACAGAAACAGGCCATTAGGCCCAACCAGTCCATGCCGGTGTTTATGCTCCACTTGAGCCTCCTCCCATCTTTCTTCATCTAAATCTATCAGCATAACCCTCTATTTCCTTCTCCCTCATATGCTTGTCTAGCCTCCCCTTAAATGCATCTATACTTTTCGCTTCAACCACTCCCTGTGGTAGCGAGTTCCACATTCTCACCACTCTCTGGGTAAAGAAGTTTCTTCTGAATTCCCTATTTGATTTCTTGGTGACTATCTTATATTGATGGCTTCTAGTTATGCTCTTCCCCACAAGTGGAAACATTCTCTCTCTTTCCACTCTATCAAAACCTTTCATAATTTTAAAGACCTCTATTAGGTCACCCCTCAGCCTTCTTTTTTCAAAAGAAAAGAGACCCAACCTGTTCATCCTTTCCTCATATGTATACCTTCACATTTCTGGTATCATCCTTGTAAATCTTCTCTGCGCCCTCTCCAGTGCCTCTATATCCTTTTTATAATATGGCGACCAGAACTGTACGCAGTACTCCAAGTGCGGCCTAACCAAGGTTCGATACAGGTTTAGCATAACTTCACTACTTTTCAATTCTGTACCTCTAGAAATAAGCCCTAGTGCTTGGTTTGCTTTTTTATGGCCTTGCTAACCTGTGTCGCAACTTTTAGTGATTTGTGTATTTGTACTCCGAGATCCCTTTGTTCCTCTACTCCACCTAGACTCGCACCCTCCAAGTAATAAGTGATCTCCCTATTCTTCCTACCAAAATCTAATACCTCACATTTATCTGTGTTGAACTTCATATGCCCATTCTGCAAGTTTATTAATGTCCTCCTGTAATTTGTTGTAAAATCGCACCCAGTGTTTAACATTGTTTGCAGAAGAGCTCCTGTCTATTCATTTGGTAGATCTTACCACTAGTTCCCATTGACTTTTGGAACAAGATTATAATGAGGTTAGATTGTTCCACAGAACTAATGCGGCAGGAGTGCAAGATTTTCAACTGTGATACATTGAACATGCAATTAAACTGGGCTGTCAAAAAGCTCAGATATATATTCATCTAATCTGTAAACTTTTCTTTATTGTACATTGTACAATCAAAAATGCTTTATGAGAGGAATAATTATTTTCTGCATTTTCTTTTCTCTCTCCAGTATCTTGTGAAGTCATGCGCAGCCACAAGATAATAGCAATAGAATAGATAAGATTTGCTTTATGGCTTGCAGCTTGACTTCCGAATAGCAGATCATTATTCTGCATCACCATTTATAGGTACTATTCCTCAGTACAAGTCACTGGTTAGAATATGAATAATCAAGAATATTTTATTTCATAAAATATAGCAGTTCTGTTCTTATTCAACAAACCAGCATCATGTTTACCTCAGGTTGGGATACTTTTCTTGTTCAATTACACAGAATATTTGGGATTAAATGGGTTATGTTGAGCCATGAAACAATTAACATTTTAAATTTCTATTGCCCATCAAGAACCAGTTATAGAATTTACCTGTAACCGGCAGCACGGTGGCATAGTGGTTAGCACTGTTGCCTCACAGCGCCAGGGACCCGGGTTTAAATTCGGCCTCGGGTGACTGTCTGTGTGGAGTTTGTACATTCTCCCCGTGTTTGCGTGGGTTTCCTCCGGGTGCTCCGGTTTCCTCCCACAGTCCAAAGATGTGCGGGTTAGGTTGATTGGCCATGATAAAAATTGGCCCTTAGTGTTAGGGGGGATTAAATACGTACGTGGGGTTATGGGGTTACGGGGATAGGGTTTGGGTGTGATGGTTGTCGGTGTAGGGACCGGGTGCTAGGGTTTGGATGATCAGCCATGATCTCGTTGAATGGCGGAGCAGGCTCGAACGGCCGAATGGCCTACTCCTGCTTCTATGTTTCTATCTATGTTTCTATGTTAATATTTACATAGTCCAGGTAAGAAGGCCTCCTGGATTTAGCTTATATATATTGCCTTGCTATTTTCTCTATGTGAACCTGGGTCTTTTAAAACCCTGGTGCTGTTTTTAGTAAAAAAAATCCAAAGCAAAATCAAATGCAAAAAGGTGCTAAAGCCCTACTGTTCCAAGCCTACATTAATGACTTAGACATAGAAACCTGGTCAAGTCCATAAGCAATTCCAAACATTAGAGGATATACCTATCAGAAAAGGCTGAACCGGCTGAGGCTCTTTTCTCTCGAAAAGAGAAGACTGAGGGGTGACCTGATGGAGGTCTTTAAGATTATGAAAGGGTTTGTTAGGGTAGATGTAGAGAAAATGTTTCCACTTGTGGGGCAGTCCAAAACTAGAGGTCATTAACAACGTTCCCTCTAAGCTGCGTGGCCATGTGGCCCTGCAGGTGTCTGCTGGTCCCACGCAGCTCAGGACCAGCTCTTCCAACGTGAAGTTTCGCCCATGCATGAAACTTTGAATTGCTGCGCAGCCTGTTAAAGGGACCACGCGCCCAAAAATAAAATTAGGGGGAGCCTTGGTCATAAATATAAGATAGATAAATAGGGAATTCAAGAGAAACTTCTTTACCCAAACAGTGGTAAGAATGTGGAACGCACTACCGCAAGGAATAGTTGAGGTGAATAGCATAGATGCATTTAAGGGGAAGCTAGATAAGCACATGAGGGAGAAAGTAATAGAAGGATATGCTGATAGGATGTGATGAAGTAGATTGGGAGGAGGCTCACGTGTGTTATGTTCATTAATAACTAGTCGTTTTTATTAAGAACAGCTAGCTTTTGCTAGACACTTTATTGAGCACATGTGGACTAGGTACAGTATTTGTAGAGGCCTCCATCTTGACTGCTGCCTTGTGGGTAGCCTACTCTTATATACATACAGCACCACCTAGTGTACCATTCCAGAATGACAGGTTACTGATCGTTACATCCCCCTTTCTTTGAGGTTAAACAAAATCAGTATCAATCAATATCAATCAATAACAACATAAACATCTTCAACAGTCAATACATTTTCAATGTAGTTTTCTTTGTACTCAAAGATTAAGTCTATCAGGCTTTTTTACTTCACGTGTGGATCTTCTCAGCACAGGTAAGTCTGATGTGTTTTCATGAGAGCCTGTATGTGTATTTGTGTTAGATTGTTTAAGTGGTGAGTGACAAGATTCAGTTGCGGCATTGTCATCGATTTGCTCTTCGATAGTCTCTTGTGTTTTTAGGAGGGAACGGCGGTTCCTCCTGAGAATCTGTCCTTCCTCAGTTCTAACAGTGTATGGTGCGGAGATGCTGGTGTTGGACTGGGGTGGACAAATGTAAGAAGTCACACAACACCAGGTTATAGTCCAACAGTTTTATTTGAAATCACAAGCTTTCGGAGCGCTGCTCCTTCACTTGATGAAGGAGCAGCGCTCCGAAAGCTTGTGATTTCAAATAAAACTGTTGGACTATAACCTGGTGTTGTGTGACTTCTAACAGTGTATGACCTTGGTCCTACTTCCTCAAGAACTGTAGCTTTCCTGTTCCATGCATCTGGATCCTCAATCCTGACAACATCATCCCCTGTCAATGGTTTCAGAGTTTTGGATGACTTGTCATAGTATGATTTCTGTTTCAGCTTTAACAGTTGAAGTCTCTGTCTCAGTTCCTTACTCTGCTTTTCTTTTGCAAAGCAGGGTAGCGTGGTACGCAACTTGTGACCCATTAGGAGTTCAGCAGGTGAAGAAACAGAGTCTAAAGGTGAGGCTCGGTAGCTCAGCAGGGCAAGATAAGGATCAGACTTGCTTTCTGTCGCTTTCTTCAGTAGCTGCTTGAGAACTTGAACACCTTTCTCTGCCTTACCATTTGACTGATCATACAAAGGACTGGATGTGATGTGTTGAAAGTCATAATGTGCTGCAAACTGTTGCCACTCCTTACAGTTGAAGCACGGACCATTGTTGCTAACGGCAATCCTGGGAATTCCATGTATGGCGAAGATGGATTTCACATGCATTATGACACTGCTTGTTGTGCTGCTTGAGAGCAGCGCCGTCTCAGGATAGTTAGAATAGTAGTCAATCATTATGTGATAGTCTTTACCATTAAATGAAAAAGGTCCATACCAACCTTTTGCCATGGTGCTGTTGGAATGTCAGCTACTATCATTGGTTCCTTTGTTTGTTTGTTTTGGTGTTTCTGACATGTCTCACATTTGCCTATCATGTTCTCAATGTCCTTATTTATGCCAGGCCAATAAACAGTGTCTCTTGCATTTTTCAATTCTGAGGTGTCCCTCGTGAATCCTTTTGAGCATGTCTTGACGTAGAGCCTATGGAATGACATTTCTGTTCTGTTTTAGTAATAGTCCACTTGCGACACTCAATTCTGACCTTATGTGAAAATATTTTGGACAGGAACCTTTTGGCCAACCATGATGAATGTTCTCTATTACTGTTTGTAATACTGTATGTTTTACTGTTTCTTCTGCTATTTGCTCTGATTTTGTGTCAGACACGGGCAGCGCAGCAGTGACCATACTCACAAGAACATCCACGTCTTCTTTAGTAGAGCTCACATGACTCATTGTGGGTGCTCGGGATAGTGCATCTGCTAACACTATGTATTTACCTGGTGTGTAGATCAGTTCAAAGTCATAACTTTGCAGCTTCATCATGAGTCGTTGAATCCTTGGAGACATCTCATTCTGGTTCTTTTTTATGATGGTAACCAGTGGGCTGTGGTCTGTCTCAACTGTGAAGGTGGGAAGTCCATATATGTAGCCATGAAACTTTTCTAATCCAACTACCAAGCCTAGACATTCCTTTTCAATCTGGGCATATCGACACTCAGTATCAGTCATAGACCTGGAGGCATAGGCAACAGGCTTCCAATCTTCACCCTCTGCTTGTAGCAAGACCGCACCTAGGCCATCTTTTGATGCATCCATTGACACTTTGATTCTTTTTGTTGGGTCAAAGAAGGTGAGTACAGGTGTGGTTGTCAGCACTGTTTTGAGGTTTATCCACTCTTGTTCATGTCTTTCTGTCCATGCAAACTCATTTGTTTTACGCAGAAGGTCTCGCAGACAGGCTGTCTTGGCTGACAAGTTAGGAATGAACTTTCCAATGAAGTTTATCATCCCCATGATGCGTAGCACTCCTTTTTTGTCAGTGGGTCGGGGCATTTTGAGTATGGCGTTTACTTTTTCCATATCTGGCTCTATTCCTTTACCAGATAGGTTATCTCCTGGGAAAGTGACTTCCTGGACGCCAAACTGACACTTAGCTTTGTTGAGCTTCAGTCCATTCTGGCGTATGCTCTGTAGCACTTTAGTCAGTCTCTCATTGTGTTCTTTCAGTGTGGAGCCCCAGATGATGATGTCATCAACATAGACCCGAACTCCTTCCAGACCTTCAATTATGTGCTCCATCGCTCTATGAAAGATTTCAAATGCAGATATTATCCCGAAAGGCATTCTGAGGAAACAATACCTGCCAAATGGTTTGTTGAAGGTACAGTATTTGGTGCTCTCTTCACCAATGTTTTAGTTGCCAAAATCCTTGTGAGGCATCGAGCTTTGTAAAGTATCTGGCACCTGACATTTCACTGGTGATTTCTTCTCGCTTGGGAATCTGGTAGTGTTCACGTTTTATGTTTGCATTTAAGTCCTTTGGATCCATGCATATTCTCAGATCATTGTTCTTTTTCTTTACACATACCATGGAGTTAACCCAGTCTGTTGGCTCTTCGACTTTCCTGATGAGTCCTAGTGTGGTCATTCTGTCCAGTTCATTCTTGAGCCGGTCACGCAGGGGTGCTGGAACTCTTTGTGGAGCATGTACCACTGGCTGAGCATCCTCCTTTAGCTGGATCTTGTAAGTGAATGGTAGAACTCCAAATCCTTTGAACACATCCTGGAAATTATTCACTACAGAATCCACCGAGTCATCTGGTCTGCTTATGGCACAGTTTATACGGTAGACTCTCTTGACCAGTTCTACGCCCTCACAAGCTTTGTCACCCAGTAGTGAATCAAGTCCTTCAGCCACAACAGAAAACATGAGATGATGCACTTTGTCTTTGACTGTCACTTTAAGTCTGCATACACCTAAGCTATCTATTTTCTGTCCATTATAGTCCTTCAGTAGTACTGACTTTTTCTGTATTTTGGGCTTTTCTTTCATATTGTTAATGTCACTCATACTGATTATGTTTGCTTTTGCCCCAGTGTCTAGTTTCAATGTAACTGATGCTCCATTTACCTGCAATGGGATCATCCATTTGTCCTCTTTTACTGCATTAACTTTATGTTCAGCATTGTTAATTCCTGAGGGCTGCACATTTTCTGTATCCTTTTTGATATTGTCACATGACGGCATTCCTACAAAATATGTCTCACTTAAATCAGTGTCCTCAATCACATTAACTCGTTGCCCTTTCTTTGTTTTTACTTTTGAAAAGCATTGTTTGGCAAAGTGATTCTTTCCATTACACTTTGTGCACATTTTCCCAAATGCTGGGCATTGTCTTAACTGGTGTTTGTAACCACAGCATTTACAATTAAAAATTTCATCCTCCGATTGCTTTTCATTTCTGTTCTGCCCACGTTTCTTCCCCTTGTAGGACACAGCACCGACAGCAGCATTATCGCTCATTACAATCGCATCATTATTGATTTCACTGAAAGTCTTCGCGTGCTTTCGAGCTAGCTCGCTGGCTTGGCATATTTTCACAGCAATTTCCAATGTTAGTTCGGTTTCTCTCAGCAGACGTTCCCTGACTTTTTTATTATGAATACCAAACACAATCTGGTCACGAATCATGGATGCTTTCAGCTCAGAAAAATTACATGTCTGTGCTTTCAGTTTCAGATCAGGCAAAAAGCTATCAAAAGTTTCATTTTGCTGCTGTGTCCGAGAACAGAAGATGTACCTCTCATAGGTTTCATTCTTTTTGGGAGAACAATGTGTATCAAACTTCTTTAGTACATCGTCTAATTTTTCTCTGTTCTCATCTGGATGAAATGCAAATTTATTAAATACCTCTATCGCCTGTTGGCCTGCAATCGTGAGCAGCAATGCTATTTTCCTTGCGTCTGGCTTCGTACCATACCTGATGGCAGCAATGTAGAGTTCGAATTGTTGTTTAAAAGTCTGCCAATTGTAGTCGACGTTTCCTGTGAGTTTCAAATGCTCTGGTGGCTTCAAATTCTCCATGTCACGTTGCACAATATTCAGCAGATCTTACCAATCCTGGTACCATGTTATGTTCATTAATAACTAGTCATTTTTATTAAGAACAGCTAGCTTTTGCTAGACACTTTATTGAGCACATGTGGACTAGGTACACTATCTGTAGAGGCCTCCATCTTGACTGCTGCCTTGTGGGTAGCCTACTCTTATATACATACAGCACCACCTAGTGTACCATTCCAGAATGACAGGTTACTGATCGTTACAACGTGGAGCATAAATGCCGGCATAGACCAATTGGACTGAATGGCCTGTTTCTGTGCTGTACACTCATTGTGAGTCAAACTGTCAAGATGGTCGAAGAAGCCAGGAATGACAAAAGGAGATAAACAAAATCTGCTATTAAGCAAATTAATAAAGATAAATGTAATGTACTAAACATTATTAGGACAAATTGGATGTTACCAATAAACTATGGACAATATAGCAAGAGTTAAAGGTGAAGCAGGGAGAGATCTGGGTGATAGTATATTCAGCACTTAACTTGTTAAGTCACTGTGGGACAGCAACAAACAAAGCAAATAGAAGGATGACCACAAAAATAAAATGCTGGATTCTCAACCATTAGATATAGCAGGCACCTTTGTAAAAGTAACACCGCAGAGGGGTTACAACAACACTACATGTACCTAATGAGTGTACAAATATACTTCATTATGGCCTTTATCTCATCCTGCAATGCTAAAAGTAACAGGTGACAGGGTAGTTGTAATTTCCCCCTTAAATTCTTCTCTGTTCCCCTTCCAGTTAGGTGCTGAAATTAGATTTCTTACTTGGCATGGAATACTCAGTGATGTAGGCCACTGACACTTTCGCACACGCCAAGCTTTGCTGAACCACCATAGAATTTTACACTATGGGGAGAGGCCATTCAGCCCATCGTGCCTGTGTCAGTTCTCTGCTAAAGATATCCATCCCATTTCCCTGCGTTTCTCAATAACTTTTTAGATTTTCCTTTTCTCAAAATCTTATCCAATTCCCTTTTAAAAAGCTATTAATATTGGGCCAGAACTTCGGGTCCCCACGGGTGAGTACGCGCTGGGTACTCACGCGTAGGCCCAACGAAAGTGCCAGTTTCGTGCATTCACTGCGCATGCGCGGGAAACCGGAAATTCCGTTCCCTTAAAGGAAGGGGTTCACAGGTCGAACGCGTATGCCAGAGAGGCAGCGCGTACGCCTGGAACTTCCGTTTTTTTTGCAGGTTTCTCCGGGAGGGTATGTCTCCAGGAGCTACACTTTTAAAAAGCAGTCGCAAGGCCTGCTTTTAACAAGGTAAGTGGTGAATTAAGTAAAATTAAAACATTTGTTCCACAGGTTTATTATTTTTAAATACTTTAAAGAAAGGTAAGTTTATTTTTAGCCCTGTTAGAAACTGTAATTAATTTTTTCAAAAATTTAAATTATTGTTTAAAATAGTTATTTTATGTAATTTATAGTTATTGTAAAAATGTGATTTTTAAAAAATTTATTTGAAGTTTTAGTTATGTTTTGGGGCTGAATTGTATTCATAGATTTGACAGGTCTTCATATCAAATCTATGAATACAGATTCCCTGCTACCATTGGCTCTCCATGGCCCACGTGATCCCAGGGGACGCTTCGAACTAACTGCGCCCCTGGGATATGCAAGCACTGCGCGCCGGCAGTTGGAGCAGGCCCAGGATCGGAATCCCATGCGGGCCCACAGCACAACGGCCAGCGCGCTAGGTAAGTGCAGGTCAGAGGCTTGCACCCGCGTGAAGCCTCCGACCCGAATTTCTGGGCCATTATGGATTCCGCTTCCACCACTGTTTCTATTAGGACACTGCATTTCCTAATAATCCTCTGCAAAAATAATAATTCTGTCCACCTCTTTAATTTACCTCATCATAACCTAACATTTTAACACATGTATAAGCATTGTATTCTTAGTATCATCTTCATGAATCTCCTCTGCACCCTCTCCATGAGCTTTGCATTGTTCCTCAACTAAGGCACACAAACATGTAGTTTAGATTGAGGAATGTGGAAGAACACCCGCCCAACCCATTTTCTCCTTTCTCCCCAAGACTTGAGCAAAACTGGCAAAGAACTCTACCGTACACCTGATAATTCAGGTTGGGGTTTGAACAAGAGTGTACATATCTGAGGCTGGAATTTCCGCAGAGTTTTCTTGATCTCCTACCGCAACTTCGCAGAAATACTAGCGTTTTTGGCCAAAGTTATGGAAAGAGATAGTCCCAAAGATAATTCCAGGTGTTGGAATCCAGTGCTGTTGTGTTGCAACTGCCAGACCATCTTCTTCCCATTGTATTCATAATTCCTCCAAAGCTTGTGTATAGGAATGTAGGAAAACAGTAATATTGAGAGAAAAAATTGATGTCCTGAGGCCTCATTTGAAACAGCACTGCTGTTATTAATGGGGCAAGGGTTATGGATGACTCATCAGCAATAATACCCATTTTTTTCCAATTGGCTAATCAATTGCTGTTTGTTGTAATGGTTCTGACCTCCAGGAATGCACCATGAGTAAGACTACATGTTCATGCAAGAGCACTAAAAGTAGGGAGATAAAAAGCCTTTCATTTAATGTAGAAATAGTGCTCACTGAGTAAATTAAACTGCCAAATGGGGAAATCATACGCAGGACCGCAGACCATACCATTGTGTTGCAATCCAAATGTAGGGACATTTTCACAGGTATGTCCTGTCCACAAAAAGCAGGACAAATTCAATCCAGCCAATTACCACTCCATCAGTCTACTCTCAATCATCAGCAAAGTGATGGAAGGTGTCATCAACAGTGGTATCAAGTGGCACTTACTCACCAATAACCTGCTCACCGATGCCCAGTTTGGGTTCCGTCAGGACCACTTGGCTCCCGACCTTATTACAGCCTTGGTCCAACCATCGACAAAGGAGCTGAATTCCAAAGGTGAGGTGAGAGTGACTGCCCTCGACATCAAGGCAGCATTTGACAAGTGTGGCATCAAGGAACCCTAGTAAAACTGAAGTCAATGGGAATTGGGGGGAAAACTCTCCACTGGCTGGAATCATACCTAACACAAAGGAAGATGGTTGTGGTGGTTGAACGTCAATCATCACAGCCACAGGACATCGCTGCAGGTGTTTCTCAGGGAAGTGTCCTACGCCCGTGCTCTAGCCCAACCATCTGCAGCTGCTTCATCAATGACCTTTCATCCAACATAAGGCCAGAAATGGAGATGTTTGCTGATGACTGCTGTAAGGATTTTGCAATAATTTTGAAATTTCCTACAGTTCTGAAGATTGATTTTGATTAAAGAATACCTGGGTAATATACCTTTAAAAAGTCAGTGATCAAATTGGCCGTCAGACCTCGTGGCAGAAGACAAAAGATATTGAAAAGGCAGCTTCTGTGTGTCTGTGAAAAAGGGGTAATCAAAGATGGCTGTCCGACCTCGTGGCAGAACATAGGTTGTGTACATATGAAAAGGGAAGATCAAAGATGGCTGCAAAGGATTTAGAAAAAAATCCCAGCCCTGAAGCAATGGAGCAGTTAAACTGCCAATCAAAGGCAGTTCAGGGAGTTTCCCTCCCTGCAGAGACAATCGATGTTTGTTTACACTAAACTGCTACAATGTTGAACCACTTGAGACTGCCAATCAATTGCGGTTCCAGTTTGACCACAGGACAATGGCTTACTCAGCAATTAAGGAAATAGACATGCTTTTTTTCAAACCAAGACAGCTCAAACCCAGCACGATGAATGGGAATACATTCAAACCCATCACGATAAATGGGTAATTCATCCAAAACTGAAAGGGTTAAAAGCAAATCCTTTCAGTGTTTAAAATGCAGGGCAAACAAGTTAAAGAGAGAGAGGTTATGTGCGAAATCACTAAGAGCTGAGGAGAAGTCAGGTGGCTGGATAAAATGTCTGCCCAGCTCAAGGACTTTATACAATGGAGCCTTACAAGAATAAGATAAGGCATAGCCACCAAGCTACACACAGCTAATGCTGAACTGTGAGAAAAATTTAATAAAATCAGCTAAACTTAAAGTAGTAACATAAAGAAACAAAATGGCTTGCATAGATTATTAAAGAAACCTCAGCCTAGCAACTATGGTCTGGCAGCCTGTAGAACCAGACGTCATAATCCAAGTGGCAGAGATAAGAAATAGAACAGAAAGAATGGGCTCAGTTACAAACGAGTTGTTGATACTGTAACCTATGACCTGCAGCCCAGTGTTGCAGACCAAGAAGGGTCACGAGGGCCTAGCTGCCAGAATCATTGCAGGGGAGGATTAATTAGCTATTGTATTGAAGGGGTTAAATTGAACCCTCTCAGAATTCGGACAGCCGAGGTGACCACTAATTAAGTGATGCCAGCAAAATTAAACTCAGAACAAAGGAGTGGGGTCATGTGAAAGTGAATAAGATAAGAAATATCAAAATAAAAATTGACTAACGTAAAGAGGCGAAACTAAACAAAGAACAATGTGAGAAGCTTCGAAAAATCAAGATAAGACGCAGTCGTGGGACAAGACAAAATATGTGCGTTTGCGTAAGCGATAAGGAATATGCTGCTTTAGCTAAAAATTGTAGACACAGCAGAATATAGGGGTCATGGGAATTTGACCTGTGACCAAAGGCATAGTAAGATGTAACTAACCTTTACTAATACTGAAAAGAATAAATAAGCCATATGTGATCAGGTGATTATTGTAATAAAATGTGATTGGATGAAAATAGAATAAAAAGCTGTGCCAACCAAGAGAGAACGAGAAGGTGCTCGCACAGACCGCGGGGTCTGAGACTCTTCTCCCAGAGCTCTGGTAATAAACTGCATCTTTTTACTTTTACACGGTTTAGATGTGAATTTATTTTCACCACAACAAAAACCCATCACAGTTAATGGGGACATCGGATCCCTTTTGTTTAGCCCAGATGCACTGGATTTGGGCGGGAAGATTTTGGCCCCAAATGGGGTATAAGATAGCATCTCAGGAGGTGATCTCTCCCTCTATGCCGCCTCGCCTCCGTGCTCTGCCTACAGAAGAACAGCTCAGAAGCCTGCTTAAAGGAGTGGAATACCAGCAGTTTACTTTTAAATACTGGGGTATTCTCTACTTTGGGGCAGTGAAGATCATAAGACCGCAAGGGCACGGAGCAGGCATTTTCATTGGTGAACATACCTTTTCTGGCCCATTACAAGGCAACTTAGAATAGGTATTAAGGGGTGGGAATTAAGGGGAATTTTGTTAGAACTCTAATTTTAGTCAATTTTCCCTCGTTGTGTCCGTTTTCTCCTCCCCTATTGAAGTTAACAGTGTTGCACTAAGCAGAAAAGTGCTGTAGTGAACACTAAGAGTCCTGTATTGAAAGTGCTATTAAAAGAGTGTTGCACTAGCAGAAAAGTGCTGTAGTGAACACTAAGGCCTAGAAATTCGGTTGGTAGCGCCAGCGATTAGCGCCTAAAGAGCCCGAGAATTGGGGCGTTACCCAATTTTCAGGCGGGCGCAGTGAATATAGCGCCACCTCCCATATTGAGTATCCTTTTAGCGCCGGCGCTAACTCTTTGCGCGTGCCCGCGGACGCAGGCAGATCACGATGTCATTTCAGTGTGCAACGCCTTTTTGGCGCCCTGGACCGGATATTCGGTAGTGCCCGGAACCTTTGCGCCTAGCGCTGTTAGTGACAGTTCGATGGAATGTTACCAGGCCCTTCTCGTAGTTGGGGGGCGCTATTTAAAGGGGACAGCTCTAGTATAAAAGCTGCAGCCACTTGGCCTGTTCATTGTGACCGTTGCTGGAGAGAGTTGGTGAGCTACTGTGGAGCAGATATTTTGGAATTTAGCCTTAGAATACTTGGGACCTTCAAACCTGTCCGGAGCAGTTGGAGCGCTACACCTAACAGCATTTTGACCGACTGGCATCGGAATGGGAGCTGCTTTGGAGGGCAACGTCCTCATGGCCGGACACTGTGAAGGGGCAGAGAGACGGCGGGAGAGAGGGCCGGGATTGGCCAGAAGGAGGAGGGGCAATGGAGGTCGGCCAATCCGAGGGTACGCTGCGAGGGTATTCAGGCAGCAGGTGTCATACCTTGCAATGTCGGAGGAGCAGTGTGTGCGAAGGCTCCGATTCGGGAAGGAGGTTGTAACTGAGCTGTGCCACCTGCTTGCTCAGGATCTGCAGCCGCGTCTACGGTGCAGGGCCTCTCTGTCGGTGTCCGTTAAAGTGACTGTTGCCCTCAATTTCTATGCCACCGGATCCTTTCAGTCAGCCACTGGGGACATTGCGAATATCTCTCAGTTTGCAGCCCATTGTTGCATCCGGCAAGTTACAGCTGCCCTTTATAGACGAAGGCGTCAATTCATCACCTTCCCTCTGAGCCTGGAGAAGCAGGCGGAGTGCGCGCAGGCCTTCGCTGCTATTGCGGACTTCCCCATGGTGCAGGGGGCGATTGATTGCACACACGTGGCTTTGCGGGCGCCATTACTGAATCCTGAGGACTTCTGCAACCGCAAGGGGTTCCACTCCCTCAATGTGCAGCTGGTCTGTGACCACCGCCAAATGATCATGGCAGTCAACGCCCAATTCCCAGGGAGCAGCCACGATGCCTTCATCCTGCGGCAGACCTCAGTTTGTGACCTTTTTGAGGGGCCGGCTCGCCCACGAGGCTGGCTTTTTGGGGACAAGGGCTATCCTCTCTGCCCATGGCTCATGACACCACTCAGTTTGGCCACCACCCCAGCAGAAGAGCTGTACAACAGCAGCCATCAGGCGACCAGGAACATTGTAGAGCACACTATTGGTGTGCTCAAACAGCGTTTCCGCTGTCTGGACCATTCGGGGGGAGCCCTGCAGTACACCCCGGAGCAACTGGGTCACATCGTCGTCGTCTGCTGCATGTTCCACAACTTGGCGATTCGACGCACCCAGCCAATGCCAGCTGTCCCTCAAGGTCCAGCAGAGCAGGCGGACGAGGAGGAGGAGGAGGAGGACGAGCATGCGGATGAGGAGGAGGAGGAAGAGCATGCGGACGAGGAGGAGGAGCATGCGGACGAGGAGGAGGAGGAGGAGCATGCGGATGAGGAGGAGGAGGAGGAGGAAGATGGGAGGGCTCCTGAAAGTGGAAGGGCCATCCCTCAGAGGCTCATCAGGACTCGGTTCCAGGCCCCTCTGACGGAACGATGGGTGTCATTCGTCCTGCGCACTTCGGATCTTTGAAAGGCTCTGAAGGCCAGCATGACTGTAAATAGTAACGTGTACCATTGCAAATTAAAACTTTTCTTTATTGTCACAAAAGTCCTTCCTTCCAGCATAACAACGTCATGTCAACAGAAACCATAACTAACAAAATAACAGTTAACCCTGCGGCAAAGCCGCAAAACTAAACAAACCATTTCCAACAATCACAACAGGTGAGGGAGTCCTTGAATTTGGCCAAAGAAACGTCTCTGCACCTCCCTCTACTGCTGGCCCCTTGATGGAGAATGACTTCTCTTTCACGGTCGGCCCCTTCCCTCCTTGCTGCTCCTACGTAATTGAACCCCAGTGGCGGGGTCAAGGCTGGGGGACGCCTGCTGACTGTGTGGAAGCGCAGAAGCCCCTGAGGGATGGCCTGGCCGACCTCTGGCCTTGGAGGGTGCGGACACAGGCTGCTTGATCTGAGCATGGCTGGAAGCAGTGTGCCCTGCAGGTGGTGGCAGCTGCACTGCAGACGTACCAGAGGTGGCATGAGCAATGGTCACCTGCCGAGGGAGGACACCTGCACCATGGTCGGACGACACACTGGCTCTCTGAGGGTTGCCGGTTCGGCTCAACCGCCACAATCACCTGCTCCACTGATTCCTGGCCTTGTATGGTACTGGAAGGGCCCGGGGTGATCCTAGCTGATGCAGATAGGGTGGCTGCAGTGAGAGTTCGCGTTGCCTCAATCTGGGTGTGGACGAGGCCAGCAAGTGACTGTGTGGCAGCAGTGAGGACCTGTGTGGCAGGTGCCAGTGCTTCGGAGAAGCCCTGGACAGTTCTTTCCATTGCATCGGACAAGGCCGGAGCAGTCCGTTCCACTGCCTCGGACAAGCCCTGGACAGACCTTTCCAGGGATTGTCTGAAGCTCTGAACAGCCCTTTCCATAGCAGCCTTGAAGCCCTGGACAGTCCTCTCCATTGCTGCCCCGAAGCCCTGGACAGTCCTCTCCATTTGCTACTCCAAAGTCCAACACACTCTTTGCCAGTGTTTCTATCGACTGAGGCATCCTCCCCACTGCAGCCATCAGCTCAGTGTGCCTGAGCCAAACCTGGGTGCTCATTTCAGCCAGGCTACGCACCTCCTCTGCACTCTGTGCAGCAATCATCACTCCCTGCCTTGCCCTCCGGGGAGCCGGTGGCCGAACTTGCCTACCCCCCTCGCGTTGCTGCATGCCGCTTGTTCCGGCAACTGGCTCACCAGCAGTGCCCACCCCGCTCCCCTCCAGGGAACTACTATCCTCAGTCTGCAGATGTGTACGCTCCCCTGAAGTTGGAACGGATGCTCCGGCTTCCTCCTGATCCTCGCCTCCGGAGGCACTGGCACTGGCAGCTTTAGGGCGCAGATCCCGAGTTGGTGATGCAGCATCTGAAAGCAGGGAGGTGGAAGAGTGGCTTTAGCAAAAGGTCAGGTTGGCGGCAAGGCATGCCAGATTGCGGCAAGGCTCTGACATGGCTGCACACTGAGAAAGCATGCTGGCGGGGGGACCAAGTGGAAGGAGACAGCTGAAAAAGGTGAGAGCCTTACCCTCGCTGTCGAGAATGGGGTCGGCAGCTGCAGTGGTAACAGGACCACTCAGACGTCCTCCAAGAATCTGGTGCACTCTCTCCTCGAGATCCGTGAGAGTGACCACTTGTGGAGGTCCGCCACCGGTTCGACGCTGGTCCTTGCGGATCGTCGCCAGCTTGGACTGCAGGGAAAGAAGGGGAAGTTCTGTTACATGATGCCCTGAGTGATCATCTCATGCCCCCCATGGTGCAAGAGCCCTTACATGATGCCTTGAGAGATCATCTCATGCCCCCCATGGTGCAAGAGCCCTTACATGATGCCTTGAGAGATCATCTCATGCCCCCCATGGTGCAAGAGCCCTTACATGATGCCTTAAGAGATCATCTCATGCCCCCCATGGTGCAAGAGCCCTTACATGATGCCTTGAGTCAAATGTCCATGTGTGTGCCCAGAAAGGGCCATGGGTGCTTGCTGACAGATGGCCATTGGGGCATTATGGCAACAGGGTGCGCGAAGTCAGGTGCAGATGGAGGGAATCAGAAGTTTGCATAAACAACACTTACCCTAACGACCCGAGGGAGGTCGTTGAATTTCTTCCTGCACTGAACAGGGCTCCTGGTCGCCATGCTGCTGGAGTTGACCCTCTGAGAAACATCCCTCCAAGCTCGGCGGTAATCCTTTTGGTTTGGCCTCCTGCCATTGTCAGGATACAGAACTTCTCGACGGCGCTCCACTGCGGACACCAACTCCTCCAGAGCCTCAGTGCTGAAGCGCTCTGCTCTCTGTCTCACCTTCTCCATCCTGACCAAGTTTTTTGCACCAGAGAAGGAAGAGCGCCGATTCTGAGGCCTACAGGTCATTGAGTGTGGAAGCTGAGGCTGACTGACCCACCCCTTTAAGAGCCGGCCGGCGCCTGGAAGTCTCGTGGTTATCGGTAATTGAGATCACCTGCGCTGCGCCCGTCTGCGCCGATATTGGGTAGCGCCGGAAGTTTTGCGCCTTAGGAGGCCCGTGCAACGTCTGAATGCGCGCCTCAATCCCCTTTGGGGGCGATGCAACCCAATATCGTGCCAGGCGACGATAAGTTTCGTCTGGCTATAAACTTTGTGCAGCGCCAGTTCTAATGCCTCAAGCGGGGCGATACCCAATTTCTAGGCCTAAGAGTTCTGTATCAAGAGTGCTATTTAAGTAACAGTGTTGCACTAGCAGAGAAGTGCTGCAGTGAACACTAAGGCCTAGAAATTCAGTTTGCACAGTTTTGGGGCGCTAAAGTCGGGCGCTCGGTAAATTTAGCACCCGCCAGAAACTGCAGGCCAACTCGCCGAAATTCAGTGAAGTTGGACCAGATTCTGGCCGAGCGCTGAAACTGGCGCTGCAATGCTGTGTTCAGGCGCTAATCCGGCGATGCGGCTTGATATCGCCAATTCCGGGCGCAGCGCAGGTGCGGTCATGTGTTGAGTGTCAGCAGACACCCTGACGCCGGCCAGCTCTTAAAGGGGGAAGGGTCAACTTTGACTGCTGCCACGCCCTGCATGCTGTAGCGCTGCAACTAGGCCTCAGCACTGGTGGTGTGCCAAAACAGCGCCTGGAGGAATGGAGAGGGCCCGTGACAGAGCACAGCGCTTCTCTGAGCATGCGCTGAGTGTGCTCATCCATGGGGTACACAAGAAAAGACGGATTGTGTGCCCGGCTAGTGGCAGGAAGGCTCCCAGGAGCCAGTTCAGGAACGCCTGGAGCAGAATTGCCCGCAGGGTCTCATCCAACTGCGATGTTCCCAGGAGTGCGGACCAGTGCCACAAGAAATTCAATGACCTCAGTCGGATGGTGAAGGTGAGTACCCTTTCCACTGTCCCCCTCATCCTTGCATGTGCACCTCCCATTAGGGCCAAAGGGACATCAAAGGCCTAATGCCCAGCCCTCCTCCCGCTGCAATGGCACTTGCATGTTAATCAAAGCTCTTTCTGCACTTATCACACTGTCCAAGCTATTCAGCCATGGGAGGGCTCCCACACAGCAACAGGGCAGCACACTGTCCAAGCTATTCAGCCATGGGAGGGCTCCCACACAGCAACAGGGCAGCACACTGTCCAAGCTATTCAACCATGGGAGGCCTCACACACAGCAGCAGGGCACCACACTGTACTTAGAGGCCCTCCTTTCTCTTGCAGGCCAAGCTGGCGAGGAACGCCAGGAGCCAGGTAGCGACTGGTGGAGGGCGTCCCGACTACCAGGAGCTGACTGATCTGGAGGAGAGGGTGGCACGACTCCTGCGTGCCCGGGTGACAGGCCCTGTCGCGATCGGCGATGCGGACCCTGTACTGGAACCCACTGGTAAGGACATGACCGGGTGCACCTCTCTCCTTGCCATCGCGCATCAGATGTACATCCTTCCCCACTGACCGCAAAATGCGCATAATGCACCACTGCGGCCTCCCTGGCTGTCGGCCTGTCCTCACTCTAAAGCTACACTTGTGCCTTCCTGCTTTCAGCTGCTGAGGAGGAGGTGCTCCCTGAAGCACAGAGAGCCAGGCCCTCGGAGGAGGAGGACGTGGAGGACCAGGAGGAAGGCGGCACCTCCGGGGAACCCTCCTCCGCGCCAGCAGATGGCAATGGAGGGGAGACGTCTGGCGTGCAGGAGAGCCGGGAGGAGGCAGTGGAGGGGAGGCCAGAACCTGGTACCAGTGGCGTGGACGCACGCGGCAAGGGCCCGGCAGCAGGGCAGCCTTCTGGCCAGAGGGGGGAGGCGGTGGAGGGGAGGCCAGAACCTGGTACCAGTGGCGTCGACGCACGCGGGAAGGGTCCGGCACCACGCCGCCCTTCTGCCCAGAGGGGGCAGGTGGTGGAGGGGAGGGGAGAACCTGGTCCCAGTAGGGTGGCCGAACGCGGCAAGGGTCCGGCGCCACGCCAGTCTTCTGCCCAGAGGGCGAGTCCGCCCTCCAGTCCGGAGTCGGACGTCGCCCAGGAGGTGCGCCTCCTGCACGACATGTCGGCGGCGTCGGAGCGGCGCCACGTGGAGTTTATGCAGGTGGTGGAGCAGATGCCTCGCGCCATGGAGAGCCTGGCACATAATGTGGTGGCTTTCGCCGAATCACAGGCCAGGGGCCTGGAACAATTCGCGGCAGCGCACGCCAGGGGGGTGGACCTACTTGTGGCAGCGCACGACAGGGGGGTGGCCCTACTTGTGGCAGCGCACGACAGGGGGGTGCAGCAACTCGCCGCAGCGCAGCACGCCAGTCGCCACATGAGAGGTGCTGGGCAGACACTGGCACAGCAGCTGCGGGCACATGCCAGGGCAGTTGGGGCACTAACTTCTGCCACCCTCGCACTGGCGCGGAGGCGTCGCCAGGCGAGCCGCCACCCTGCTGCAGCACAGCGGTCTGGCGGACAACACATTGGTGCGCTTGCTCCCCTGCCAGGCCGGCCGAGTGCCAGTGTCTCTGGCGAGCAGCACGCGCCTGCCATCAGCCAGCTTGTCCCCATTGGTGCAGGCGACACTGCCACTCCCCCAGGCAGGGTGCGACGAGCTGCTGCAGGAACTGAAGATGGCCACCCACAGCTGCAGCAGCCACCAGCCGGCCCCTCCCGGGCCGGCCCTCGTGTAGGGCGACCCCCAAGGGCATCTGGCGAGACGCATTGTCGCCCTGATGAGCCTTCCCCCAGCCTTGCCCCAGCCTCAGGGCCCAGCTTGAGGCGCAGCTGCAGGTCGGGCCGGGGCAAGAGAACGCTCTCTAAGGACTCGCCCTCTCGGCACGCCGAGTAGAGTGTGGCGAGCGCGGGTTTTGCTCATGCGGGGGCTTCTGTTCTGGGGGGCATTATCTTGTTTGTTTTTATGGGGGTGTTTGTGTTGCGGGGGGGCGTTTTTTTGTAAGGCCGGTGAGGAAGGCCATTTGCATGTGGAAGTTTTGTTAGTCCTCCCCAGGTTTTGGGAGTGACAGAAGTTTTCGACTGTTTTTTGGAGGTCTTCTCTGTTTTGCTGTTCCATGTGGGAAGGGCCCTGAGTTTGTGAAATAAAGATTTTTATTTTTTCACCATGTGCAGGTGTCATGTTTCAACTGGTTGTTGGGTTAAGCGGCTGAGGGCTTGCGGAGCGGCTGCCTTCAGCTGCGTTCATTGGCCCAGGCCATTCCCTGACAGGGGGCCTAGAAGTGTCGAACAATAAGCCACCGGCGGACGGCCCTTGGACCTTGTCGCTCCCTCCTAGGCTGCTCCTCCTCCTCCTCCTCCTCATGGTCCTCCAGCTCATCCTCTTGAGGTGGTGGGGCAATGTCAGGTGTCAGTGCCTGAGTCCTGCGGATCGCCAGGTTGTGGAGCATGCAGCACACGACGACGAACTGGGAGACTCTATCCGGCGAATACTGAAGAGCTCCTCCGGAACGATCCAGGCAGCGGAACCGTTGCTTGAGGATGCCTATCGTTTGCTCTATTAGGTTCCTTGTGGCTTGATGGCTTTCATTGTATGCCACCTCCGCTGGGGTCGTGGGCGCGCGGAGCGGGGTCATGAGCCATGTACACAAAGGGTAGCCCTTGTCCCCGATAAGCTATCCCCTTGGAGGAGGCTGTGCCTTGAACATGTCAGCCACAGTAGTCTGGCGCAGGATAAATGCATCGTGGCTGCTTCCTGGGAAGCGGGCATTGACAGCTAGGATGCGCTGCCTGTGGTCACACACCAGCTGCACATTTAGGGAATGGTAGCCCTTGCGGTTGCGGTAATGCTCGGCATTGTGGATAGGTGCCCGCATAGCCACATGCATGCAGTCAATGGCGCCCTGCACCATGGGGAAGCCCACGATCCTGCCAAATCCGACTGCACACTGCTCCTGCTTGTGTTGGGTCATGGGGAAGGAGATGAATTGGTGTCTCCTCGCGTAAAGTGCATCGGTGACCTGCCGGATGCAGCGATGTGCGGCGAACTGGGAGATGTTCGCTATGTCCGCAGCAGCGGCTTGGAACGAGCCGCTTGCATAAAAGCTGAGAGCCACCGTGACCTTCACTTCCACCGAGAGAGATGTCCTGCACATGAGCTGTGGCCGCAAATCTGCGTGAAGCAGCTGGCAGATCTCTGCAACCACCTCCCTCCTGAAGCGCAGCCTCTTCACACAATGCGCCGCAGTCATGATGAGATAGGACACCTGCTGCCGGTATTGCCTGACTGGGTAAGGCCTACGTTGGCGACGCCTGATGGCCCCTCTGCGTCTAGGCATGGCTGGCCCTCTGTCACAGCGTCTGCGAGCCCTTCGCACAAAATGCTGCAACTGAGGGTTGGCACCCCATACAGCCCCCATTATAAAGTTCCAAACAGCCAAATCACAAGGATGCAAATGTCAAAGCACTGGCTAGAAGCCAAAAATGCCTCTCCTATGTTGTCCGAAATCAGAAATCTCTGTGCCTTGCTCTCTGTCCAGAAATCCAAAGCAGTAAAGTCATTGCAGCGAAATGGCTGGCCTTTATGGGTGAGTGGATGTGCCCTTTAATTAGCGCTCCCCGAATCCCACAGGGCCTCTGTTGAGTTCCACTTCACAGTTCTTAACAGCGCCACGCCCACATTGGGCGGGCGCCACTGAATTTCCGGTTTGGGGCGCACAAACGGCGTTGCACACCCAAATGACGTCATAAGATGCGCGCGCAGCTGAGCGGGCGCTAACACTTTGCGCCGGCGCTAAATCCCAACTGAATTTTGGCGTAGGCGCAGATCCGGCAGCGCCCGGGCGCTAAGTGGCTAGCGCCGGAAATATACCCTTTTCTGGCGCTAACGGCTGGCGCAAACAACTGAATTTCTAGGCCTAAGAGTTCTGTATTGAAAGTGCTATTAAAAAGGGTGTTGCACTAAGCAGAGAAGTGCTGTAGTGAACATTAAGTAGCTGTATTTAAAAGTGCTGTATCTAAGTAACAGTGTTGTACTAAGAAGTAAAGTGCTGCATTTAAGCAACAATGTTCTATTAAGCAAAAGAGTGCTGCAGTAAACAATAAGTGAACTGTGTTAAGCAAAAGTGCTGTACCAGGCATAGGTATGTTGTATCGATTATTTTTAAGTTGTTTCTTTCTTTTTTTTCAATAAATACTGGTCTGTTTTGCACCCAAACCACGAGTCATGTTTTCTGTCTACATCGCTACCGAATAAGCCCGGCGGTCAGAACCAGGAATAGGGGAGCGCTTCGAAACCGCTCAGGGGTCCCTGGAGCAGCTCAGAGGCTTCTCGCTGGCCAGAGACAATAACCCCAACCCCGTTATTAATCCTATACTGCACAGTGTTCAGCGCCATTCACAACTCCTCAGATAATGAAGCAGTCCATGTCCGCATGCAACAAGATCTGGATGATGTTCAGGCTTGGGCTGATGAGTAGCAGGTTACATTCGCGCCTCAGAAGTGCCAGGCAATAACTATCTCCAACTAGCGAGAGTCTAACCATCGCCCCTTGACATTCAATGGCATTGCCATCATCGAATCCCCCACCATCAACATCCATGGGATCACCATTGACCAGAAACTTAATTGGACAAGCCACATAAATACTGTGGCAACAAGAGCAAGTCGGAGGCTAGGTATTCTGCGGCGAATGTCTCACCTCCTGACTCCCCAAAGCCTTTCCACCATCTACAAGGCACAAGAAAGGAGTGTGATGGAATACTCTCCACTTGCCTGGATGAGTGCAGCTCCAACAGCACTCAAGAATATAGACACCATCCAGGACAAAGCAGCCCGCTTGATTGGCAACCTATCCACCACCTTAAACATTCACTCCCTCCACCACCGGTGCACCATGGCTGCAGAGTGTACCATCTACAAGATGCACTGCAGCAACTCGCCAAGGCTTCTTCGGCAGCACCTCCAAAACCCGCGACCTCTTCCACCTAGAAGGACAAGGGCAGCAGACGCATGGGAACACTATCACTTCTAAGTTCCCCTCCAAGTCACACACCATCCTGACTTAGAAATATATCGCCATTCCTTCATTGTCGCTGGGTCAAAATCCTGGAACTCCCTACCTAATGTTGTGTATGTACCTTTAAGGGAATAACCGGTCTCAGACTGCAGTACCGGCAGTGACCACCCCTGTATAAAAGGCCCTAGCAGGCTTCTGTAGTTTCGGTTTCCAGGTTGTCTCCATTCAGTAAAGTCTTGTTATAAGCAACTCCTGCAGTCCGTGTCTCAATTATACACAGACATAATACTGGCGACGAGTAAGAAACGAACTTACCTGCAACTCGGCAGCACCTCAGACGACGTTATTGAAGGTCGAAGCCAGAAGAAAGAAATAAAATATATATATAATCCAAAGAAACCCGAGAAATGGGCGTCGACCGTGGGCAACCGCCCTCCAAATCATCGGATTGAAAAGTGCAGGAGAGACTGTCGTGAGCCAGGCTTGGTTCTTCAGTCTGTGGTTTCCCAGCTAATCGGGCTGGTGGCAGGTAGTGCACTGATCCTTCCTGGGCTGCGGCGGGCTAGAGCTCGATCGGGTGGCTCTGCAACGGGGCCGGGCAGCGAGTCGGGAAGCAAAGAGAGAGAGAGAGGGTGGAGCACACAGGGCGCCGCCGGTGCTTCGAAGCCGGGCAGCGTTCGGACCTAAGAAGAGGGAGGGAAGTGTCCCAGGGGGTCCGCTCCATGACGGGAATGGTTCTTCAATTAACGGAGCAAATATTGAAGCGCGCTAGAAAAATAAAAATCCGCGGAGAGCGGCGTTGGCAGCAGCGATCGGGGAGGCGCGAAGACCATAGGGCGTCGCCATTACAGGATAGTAAAATAAATATAATCGCCAGCAACAGCATTGGCAGCAGCGGTAGCGGCGGGAAAGCGCGGGAGGCGCCATCTTAACTCGGCGAGGAAGAAGGAAAAGCGCGGGAGGCGCCATTTTGATCCATCGGGGACGAAGGCAAAGCGCGGGAGGCACCATCTTAGATTTTCAAGATGCCAAAGGCTGGCGATATCACTGCCTTCGATAATGCAATAGAAGACTGGACCACGTATGTGGAAAGAGTCGAGGTATATTGCGAGGCAAACGAAATAGCCGATGAGAAAAAGGCATCGGTATTGCTAAATTTAACGGGCGCAAGAACGTACGGCCTATTGTGGGCCCTGATTACTCCAGCCAAACCGAAGGCGAAGAGTTTTAACGAAATTGTTGCTATCCTACAGGAACACCTAAATCCTACACCGCTGCTGATAGCAGAAAGATTTAAATTCCACAGGAGAAATCAGCATAAAAATGAGAGCAATGCTGATTACCTTACGGAACTACGCAAGCTATCAAAGCACTGCCAGTTCGGAGCAGGACTGGCAGATACCTTACGGGACAAATTTGTCTGTGGACTCCTGAGTGAAGGAACCCAGAAGAGGTTGCTCTCAGAGAAAGAGCTGACGCTGGATAAGGCTTTCAGTGTGGCAGTCTCGTAGGTAGGCCTCAGTGCGTTATCGGCAGCGGGTGGAGGCGGAGCAGCGCGGCAGAGCGACTACAAGAGGCGCCAGAGGCTCAGGTAGGCCTCAGTGCGGCATCGGCAGCGGGTGGAGGTGGAGCAGCGCGGCAGAGCGACTACAAGAGGCCCCAGAGGCTCAGGTAGGCTTCAGTGCGGCATCAGCAGCGGGTGGAGGTGAAGCAGCGCGGCAGAGCGACTACAAGAGGCCCCAGAGGCTCAGGTAGGCCTCAGTGCGGCATCGGCAGTGGGTGGAGGCGGAGCAGCATGGCAGAGTGACTACAAGAGGCCCCAGAGGCTCAGGTAGGCCTCAGTGCGGCATCGGCAGCGGGTGGAGGCGGAGCAGTGCGGCAGAGCGACTACAAGAGGCCCCAGAGGCTCAGGTAGGCCTCAGTGCGGCATCGGCAGCGGATGGAGGCGGAGCAGCGCGGCAGAGCGACCACAACAGGCCCCAGAGGCTCAGGTAGGCCTCAGTGCGGCATCGGCAGTGGGTGGAGGCGGAGCAGTGCGGCAGAGTGACTACAAGAGGCCCCAGAGGCTCAGGTAGGCGTACCAATCTCCAATCTCAGGCAAGGAGAGAGGTAAAAAGTATTCAAATTGTGACGTCACCACAAAACAGGTAGGTGATTGGTTGGAGTATTTCACTTGTTTTAAAACTTTAAGTCTGTGGTTTATAGTTTTTAAGGTTGCTGTGGTGTACCAAGGCCTTTCTGGTGCAGAGTGACTGTTGGTAAACCATTAAACTGGTGTAACTAGAGGGATTGATTTAATTTAAATCCAATTAATTAAAGGGGATACTAGCATCTAAAATCGGGCAGAGGGTGTCCATAACTAACAATAAAAGATTTAATTAATTACATAGAATGGAGCAGGTGATGTGTTACTGTTGCGAGATGTGGGAGCCGGTGAACCCCACTGAGGCTCACGGTGATTACGTCTCTGACATGTGTCTGCTGCTACAGGAACTCCAGTTCCATGTTGAGGAGCTAGAGTCTGAGCTTCAGACACTGCGACACATCAGGGAGGGGGAGAAGTACCTGGACTCTGTGTATCAGGAGGTGGTCACACCTATGAAGTTATGTAATTCAGATGTAGCCCATGGTCAGGGACAGGACGGTATGACTACGAGTGAGGCAGGTATGGGGATCCAGGAGGCAGAGCTGGAGGAGCCGCAGCCCTTGCCCTTGACCAACAGGTTCGAGGTTCTTACTCCCTGTGGGGACAGGAGCAGGGACTGCAAGGAGGATGAGCAACCTGGCCACAGCACCGTGGAACGGGGGGCCATTCAAGAGGGGGGAGTAAATAGAAATGTTGTAGTGGTAGGGGATAGTATTATTAGGGGGATAGATAGAGTTCTCTGCAGCCAAGAGCGAGAGTCCCGAAGGCTGTGTTGCCTACCCGGTGCCAGGGTTAAGGACATCTCCTCTGGGCTGGAAAGAAACTTGCAGTGGGAGGGGGTGGATCCAGTTGTCGTGGTCCATGTTGGTACAAACGACGTAGATAGGACTAGGAAGCCGGTTCTGTTAAAGGAGTATGAGCAGCTAGGGGTCAAATTAAAAAACAGAACCTCAAGGGTAATAATCTCTGGATTATTACCTGAGCCACGAGCGAATTTGGTTAGGACAAATAAAATTAGAGAGTTAAATGCGTGGCTCAAAGACTGGTGTGGGAGAAATGGGTTTTGCTTCCTGGGACACTGGCACCAGTACTGGGGCAGGAGGGAGCTGTTCCGTTGGGACGGGCTTCACTTGGCCAGTGCTGGGACTAGAGTCCTGGCGGATCATATAACTAGGGCTGTAGAGAGGGCTTTAAACTATCTAGTGGGGGGGGAGGTTCCTAGAGAGCAAATAATAAAAATGACAACAGAGCAGTTCATAGACTTAGGTAGCAGTGGGGAAATTAAAAACCAGGGCATGTCAGGAAGGGACAGAAGGTATGGAGTAAAAGGTAAAGTAATAAAAAGGGCAAAAGCAGGAACTAAGTGTCACAAAACATATTTGAAAGTTCTCTATCTGAATGCACGTAGCATTCGTAACAAAATAGACGAGTTAATGGCACAAATAATTACATATGGGTATGATCTTGTGGCCATTACAGAAACATGGCTGTAGGGTGACAATGCCTGGGAATTAAACATACCAGGTTATTTAACGATCAGGAAGGACAGGCAGGAAGGAAGGGGAGGTGGGGTGGCTATGTTAATAAAGGAAGGAATCACTGTAATAAAGAGAAATGATGTTGGGTCAAAAGATCAGGATAATGAAACAGTTTGGGTGGAGGTAAGGAATAATAAGGGGAAAAAAACACTAGTGGGCGTAGTCTATAGGCCTCCGAACAGTTGCAACACTGTTGGACGGAGTGTCAATCAGGAAATAGTTGAGGCTTGTAATAAGGGAGCATCTATAATTATGGGGGATTTTAACTATCATATTAATTGGACAAATCAAATTGGGCAGGGCTGCCTTGACGATGAGTTCATTGAGTGTATTAGGGATGGGTTTCTTGAGCAGTATGTAACTGAACCGACCAGGGGGCAAGCAACCTTAGATCTGGTCCTGTGTAACGAGACAGGATTAATTAAAAATGTCCTAGTAAAGGATCCCCTTGGAATGAGTGACCATAACATGGTTGAATTCCATATTCAATTAGAGGGTGAGCAGGTTGGATCTCAAACAAGCGTGCTCAGCTTGAATAAAGGAGACTATGAAGGTATGAGAGCGGAATTGAGTAGAGTGGATTGGGAAAATAGATTAAAGGGTAAGACGATACATGATCAGTGGTGTACATTTAAGGAGTTATTTTACAACTTCCAAAAAATATATATTCCACTGAGAAGAAAAGGGTGTAAAAGAAAAGACAGCCATCTGTGGCTAAGTAAAGAAATTAAGGATAGTATTCAACTAAAAACAAGGGCATATAAGGAAGCCAAATCTAGTGGGAGGATAGAGGATTGGGAAAACTTTAAAAGACAGCAAAAAATAACAAAAAGATTGATTAAGAAAGGGAAGATAGATTATGAAAGTAAATTAGCAAAACATATAAAAACAGATAGTAAGAGTTTTTATAGTTAAAGAAAAAGAAAAAGAGTGGCTAAAGAAAATGTTGGTCCCTTAGAGGATGAGACCGGGAAATTAATGGTGGGAAATATGGAGATGGCAAAAACACTGAATGAATATTTTGTATCAGTCTTTACAGTAGAAGACACCAAGGATATCCCAACACTGGACAAACAGGGGGCTATGGGGGGGAGGAGCTAAACACGATCAAAATCACTAAGGAAGTGGTACTCGGTAAAATAATGGGACTCAAGGCGGATAAATCACCTGGACCTGATGGCTTACATCCTAGGGTCTTGAGGGAGGTGGCGGTAGGGATTGTGGATGCATTGGTAATAATTTTCCAAAACTCCCTGGACTCAGCAAAGGTCCCGGCAGACTGGAAAACTGCTAATGTAACGCCCTTATTTAAAAAGGGCAGTAGACAGAAGGCTGGAAACTATAGACCGGTTAGCCTAACATCTGTGGTAGGTAAAACATTGGAGTCCATTATTAAGGAGACAGTAACAGGACATTTGGATAATCATAATTTAATAGGACAAAGTCAGCATGGTTTTATGAAGGGGAAGTCATGTTTGACAAATTTGCTGGAGTTCTTTGAGGAAGTAAAATATAGGGTGGATAAAGGGGAACCAGTGGACGTAGTGTATTTAGACTTCCAAAAGGCATTTGACAAGGTGCCACACCAAAGATTATTGCTTAAGATAAAAATCATGGGATTGGGGGTAATATTCTGGCATGGATAGAAGATTGGCTATCTAAAAGAAGGCAGAGAGTTGGGATAAATGGTTCATTCTCGGGCTGGCAATCAGTAACTAGTGGTGTTCCACAGGGGTCAGTGCTGGGTCCCCAACTCTTTACAATCTATATTAACGATTTGGAGGAGGGGACCGAGTGTAACATATCAAAGTTTGCAGATGATCCTAAGATGGGAGGGAAAGTAGTGAGTGAGGAGGACATAAAAAACCTGCAAGGGGACATAGACAGGATAAGTAAGTGGGTAGAGATTTGGCAGATGGAATACAATACTGGAAAGTGTGAGGTTATGCACTTTGGCAGGAAAAATCGTAGAGCAAGTTATTATCTTAATGGCAAGAAACTGGAAAATACTGAAGTACAAAGGGATCCGGGGGTCCTGGTGCATGAAACTCAAAAGTTTAGTATGCCGGTGCAGCAAGTGTTTAAGAAGGCCAATGGAATGTTGGCTTTCATTGCTAGGGGGATAGAATTTAAAAATAGGGAGGTATTGCTTCAGTTGTACAAGGTATTGGTGAGACCGCACCTGGAATACTGCATACAATTTTGGTGTCCATACTTAAGAAAAGACATACTTGCTCTTGAGTTAGTACAAAGGAGGTACACTTGGTTAATCCCGGGGATGAGGGGATGGACATATGAGGAGAGGTTGAGTAGATTGGGACTCTACTCATTGGAGTTCGGAAGAATGAGAGGCGATCTTATTGAAACATAAGATTGTGAAGGGGTTGGATCGGGTAGATGCGGGGAGGATGTTCCCGATGATCGTGAAACTAGAACCAGGGGGCATAGTCTTAGAATAAGGGGCTGATCTTTCAAAACTGAGATGAGGAGGAACTACTTCACTCCGAGGGTGGTAGGTCCATGGAATATGCTGCCGCAAAAGCTGTAGAAGCTACATCATTACATAAATTTAAAACAGAAATAGACAGTTTCCTAGAAGTAAAGGGAATAAAGGGTTATGGGGAGTGGGCAGGAATTTGGACATGAGTCTAGGTTTGGATCGGTCATGGCCCTGTGGGTAGCGGAGCGGGCTCAGTGACCGTGTAGCCTGATCCTGCTCCTATTTCGTGTGTCTAATTCTGTTAGATTCAGGAGATGGTTCTGTGACAGTAGATTGGCGGTTAGGATCAGATCAGATCAGCCATGATCTTATTGAATGGCAGAGCAGGCTCGAGGGGCCTGCTCCTATTTCTTATGTTCTTATGTTCTTATATATGAAGCAGCAGCAAGGGGAGCTGCAGAAATACAACAAAAGCCACAGGAATACGGCACCCACGAAATGACACGGGGATTTGCAAAATGTTATCGCTGCGGCAGAACAAACCATGACCAGAAGGACTGCTGGTCCAAGGACAAAATATGCAGGCAATGCGGAAAGATGGGACGCATTGCACGAGTTTGCAGGTCTGGGAAGAAGACCAACGACAACAAAAAGGCTACTAAGGAACCGTACAGGAAAGTACAAAAGATGACGGACAGTAGTTCCGAAGACCAGATGAGCGATAGTGAATCCGGGAACAAGAGACTAAGCTGTCTCAAACTTCACAACGTAATCGCAAAAGAGGATCACCGAACCATTTGTGTCACCCTCTCGATAGCAGGGTCCCAAGTCAAAATGGAATTGGATACAGGATCAGCTCTAACCGTCATGAATCGACGAGACTATGAGCAGCTATTCTCACACATACCCTTGAGAGAGACATCCGTTGTCTTGAGGACGTATACGGGGCAAAAAGTATACCCCAGAGGGAAAATAAGGGTGCCTGTCGAATACAACGGCAAGAAAATACGGAAAATTGTATCTCTACATTCTGCAAGATGGTGGGCCACCGTTATTGGGACATGAATGGATCAGAAAGATAAGTTTAGACTGGCACTCCATTCACGCACTGATGGTGGCTGGTAAAAAGAATGACGAAGTCACTCCTAGACGATTGTCAACAATCTTAGCTGACGCCAAAGAGGTATTTCAACAAGAACTGGGCACTCTTAAAGGCGTAAGTGCCTCAATAAAAACAGAGGAGAATGCAATTCCCAAGTTTTTCAAAGCAAGACTGGTACCATATGCAATTCGCCCAGCCGTCGAGGCAGAGCTGGAGAATCTGGAGAATGCAGGCGTGTTATCTAAGGTAGACTGGAGCGAGTGGGCGACACCCGTCGTTCCTGTCATGAAGAAAACGTTAAACAATAAGTCTGAGGAGCCAAGGAAGGTTCGCATCTGTGGGGACTTCAAGGTGACGGTGAACCCAGTCCTTCACACAGTACAATATCCTCTTCCAAGGATAGAAGATATCTTCGCCTCACTATCTGGAGGGAAGCGTTTTACACAAATTGACCTAGCAAAAGCATATTTGCAGATGGAGGTTGAAGAATCCTCTAGGAAGTATCTCACGATAAACACTCACAAAGGTCTTTACCAGTATAATCGACTGGTATTCGGAGTAGCATCAGCTCCGGTGATATGGCAAAGAGCGATGGAACAAGTCCTGCAAGGGATTCCGGGGACTCAGTGTTACTTGGACGACATCCTAGTGACAGGTGAAGATGACAGTGAACACCTTGCCAACCTAGAGCAGGTGCTCACTAGACTACGTAAACATGGGCTACGAGCCAATCGCCCCAAGTGCGAGTTTTTTAAGAAACAGATATCGTATTGTGGCCACGTGATTGATGAAGAGGGGTTGCATAAGTCCCCTGACAAAATTGAAGCGGTAGTTAAGGCTCCAGCGCCTGAAAATGTGTCGCAACTGAGGTCATTCCTCGGATTGGTGAATTACTACCATAAGTTTTTGCTGAATTTGTCCACAATTCTGCATCCACTGAATGCCCTACTACGAATGGGAGTAGCATGGAAAAGGAGCGATGAATGTAAGCGGGCCTTTCAGAAGAGTAAGGACCTAATCACTTCAAGAGAAGTATTGGCTCACTACAACCCATCACTACTGATAAGATTGGCGTGTGATGCGTCTCCCTACGGCATTGGGGCGGTACTATCACATAAAATTCCTTGATGGTTCAGAGAGGCCGATAGCTTTTGCGTCACGCTCGTTAACTTCAGCCGAGCGTAACTACGCCCAGATTGACAGAGAGGCCCTCAGCCTGGTGTGGGGGGTGAAGAAGTTCAATCACTACCTGCACGGTCAGTAATTTACTCTACTAACTGATCATCAACCTCTCATCTCCATTTTCAACCCTCAGAAGGGCGTACCGATAATGATGGCACAATGGCTACAGAGGTGGTCCCTTTTCCTAGTGGCACACCAATATGACATCGAGTACAAAGGAACTAAACAGCATGGGAATGCTGATGGATTGTCGCGCCTACCGTTGCCGACAGTGGAAGAAGAACTGGCAGTGGATCCAGTGGAGTTATTCCACTCGACTATCGTCGAATGTCTCCCTGTGACGAATGCAAACATAGAAAAGGAAACACGAAATGACCCGACACTCTCCTGGGTCTATGATTTAACGGTGAAGGGATGGCCAGCACATGGCGAACCACTGCTGCCAGCATTCACGCCGAGAAGAGAACAGCTGTCAGTGTGCAGAGGAACCTTGATGTGTGGATCCAGAGTAGTAATTCCACCCAAATTGAAGGATAGAGTGCTCAATGAGCTTCATCAGGGTCATCTGGGAGGGGTAAAAATGAAGAACTTATCCAGAGCGTTTGTGTGGTGGCCGGGAATCGATAGAGAAATTGAAGAGATGACCAAGAGCTGTATAGGATGCCAGAAGGTCCAAAACGCCCCACCACAAGCCCCTCTACATCCATGGGAGTGGCCCTCATCTCCATGGCAAAGGGTGCGCATTTATTTTGCTGGTCCCTTTATGGACTCGATGTTTTTAATTGCGGTGGATGCACATTCAAAGTGGCCAGAGGTAATAAAAATGTCCTCAACCACCACAGAAAAAACTATCACAGTCTTACGAACCATATTCGCCAGGAATGGGCTGCCTGAACAGATTTGCTCTGACAATGGACCACAGTTTGTGTCTGAAGAGTTCCGGAGGTTCTTGAAGAAAAATGGTGTTAAGCATTACACATCCACCCCATATCATCCAGCCACTAATGGATTGGCCGAGAGGTTTGTTCAAACATTCAAGAAGGCTATCAAGGCAATGTGTAATGAAGATATACCCCTACAACACAAGGTGGATAACTTCTTGTTTGCCTACCGGAATGCGACACATGCGGTTACCAACCAAACTCCAGCCATGATGTTCTTCAATCGAAGACTACGATGCCACTTGGATTTGGTTAAGCCAAACATCAGAAGAGATGTGGAGAACAGGCAGTTTCAGAATATGAATGAAAGGCCGACCAGGAGTTTTAAGATAGGTCAGCCAGTTTTGGCCCGGGACGACCGCACAGAGAAATGGCAGCCAGGAACGATCTGTACACGGCAAGGACCTCTAATGTATACCGTGGACGTTGGAGAGCGCATTGTAAGACGCCATGCTGACCAGATTCTAGAGTCACTGGAAAACGTCAACTCCACACCACGATCTGATCCACCTGGCGATGAAACCGAAGTACCAATTGCATCTACTGCAGAATCGGTGATATTGGAAGCAGACCAACCAAACAACGACATTGATCCCGACTCAACCTTGCCAGAAGAACCTGATATCCCAAAGAGGCGTTATCCAGACAGAATCAGGAAGCCTCCTCAAAGACTGAACTTATAATTGCTTAACTTCAACCAATGTATCTAGCAACCGTAATTGTAATTGTAATTAGTTATTATTTAGTTGTTAAATGAATGTTATGTACTGTTTATCTAAAAGGGGAGGAATTGTTGTGTATGTACCTTTAAGGGAATAACTGGTCTCAGACTGCAGTACCGGCAGTGACCACCCCTGTATAAAAGGCCCTAGCAGGCTTCTGTAGTTTCAGTTTCCAGGTTGTCTCCATTCAGTAAAGACTTGTTATAATCAACTCCTGCAGTCCGTGTCTCAATTATACACAGACATAATACCTAACAGCACTGTGGGAGTACCTTCACCACACAGACAGCAGCGGTTCAAGAAGGCAGCTCACCACCACCTTCTCAAGGGCAATTAGGGATGGGCAATAAATGTTGGCCTTGCCAGCGACACCCACATCCCATAAACAAATAAAAAAAAGCTCTCAGTGCTGAACCTCGAAGCAATCTCAATATAATGGGCTCGATTTAGTTAATTTATTGGTCATCAATTCCCATGGCAATGCTTTTTATACCTTAATGTGGCAATGGACTGAAAGTGCTATCTTATTCTGCACTACAGAGCATTCTTTCATACCACTGGCCAATATTAAGAGATGAATATAATGTATTTTTGCTAAACTTTTGCATCTGTGCACCAACATTTTGTTAAACATTAAGGTAGGAGTGACTTCACAAACAATTCCATAAACCAATCAATCCTGGGGAAGGAAGAAGAGAAGGAAAGGAAGGATGACTGAATTTGAATTTACGTTTTGGATTTTAAAGTTGTTTTAATGCACATAAAGGATTCTGGGAATGAGTTTTGTTTGCATGTGCTTGAAAACAAAATTAATTCGCACAGGTTAAAAAAAGAAACCACAAACTGTAGCATTGCCAGGCAGGCCAGCTTCTGGAATGCCACAGCTCACAGTATATTTTAAACTGATACAATGGCCGGAATTTTCTGGGGTCCATGCGTACGCGATCGGAGGCAGGTCGGGTGGGAAATTTGCAATGGGCCGGATATTCCGATGCCTACAGGTGTGTACGAGCTGTGTACACACCCGTAGGGGCATCGGTAATGCCGGTTTCAGGCATGCACAGCACATGCGCTGAAAACTGGCATTTCCGATCTGTCAAGAATGCTCAAGAAGGTCCTCTGCGGGCGGATAGTTCCACTTTCTGGAGAACCTCCACCCGCAGAAAACCCTTAGAAATCTTACACCTGGTAAAAGCAGGCGTAAGGCCTGCTTTTACCAGCATAAGATGTGAATAAAGTAAAAAAAAAAAAATTTCACTCATTTATCATTTAAAAATACTTTTAATAATAGGTAAGTTTATTTTTAGCCCCGTAAAAAACTTTAATTACTTTTTCAAAAAATGTAATTTTTGTTTATAATATTTAATTTATTGTAATTTCAACTAATTTTAAAAATGTGAAGTTTTTAAAAATTTACTTAATGTTTTAAAGTGTCTTTGGGGTGATCTCCATTCATATATTTGACAGGTCTATCTGTCAAGTGAATGAAGGGCGATTCCCTTCTTTGATTGGGTCCCCATGGCCCATGTGATCCCAGGGACGCTTGTGAACTACCTGCGCCTCTGGGATACGTGGGCCCTGCGCACTTGGAGTTGGAGAGGCCCAGCATCGGAACTATACGCACCCTGGGAGCCCTCAGGTAAGTGCGTAGATTTTTTCCAGATCGGAGACCTCCGCATGTGGGAAGCCTCCGATCGGAAAATACGGCCCAATATCTTGGAGCGGGTCGGAAACCCACTGTCATCCCGCAGCAGCGACCCAAATGGCAGAGGCGAGCGAGCTAATTTAAATCATTATCAGGTCGTTTTCAGGCCATTAAGAGTCATTTAAAACCTACCTTTCAAATTTCCCTGGCTGACCACGGGAATCAAGCAGCTCGGGAACCACATCTGTCAACCTGAGGTGGGAGCTGAGTGGCTATTGATCCAGCTGATTAGTGCTCAGCATTGAAAGCACAATAAAAACTCCCACCTCACAGTTGATCACTTTCCTCAGGCAGAAGCTGTTGTTGACTGCATTGCCAGCACAGATATAGCTTTCTACAGGCTGCAAGTGTTTCCAGCAAAGTCGCTATCCAGTCTCACCTCATTGTTAGAATCTATCACATCATTGACAGATTGCTTTTGTCATCTCTACGTGACCTGTCATCTATTGCATCAGCATGGGTGCAGTCTATAATGTCTCACCTTGGTCCCCAGAATCGGACCACGATGAGTCCCAACATCAGCAGCAACAGGCACACCAGCAGCACCAACAGCAACACTATCAACCTTCTCCTCAACCTCCTGATGCTACGCAGGGCAGAGTGCATCAGCACAGGGTTGCATCGGACTGGAGGTGATATCCCCGACACAGGGTTTAGAGGCAGAGGATGAGCTTCCTCAAAATGACTGAGGAGCAATGCCAAAGGAGGCTCAGGCTATCGTGCCAGGTCGTCACAGACATTTGCACATTGCTGGAGCAAGACCTGCAGCCCAGAGGAGCAGGTGGACATGCTTTACCAGCGGCTGTCAAAGCCACCAGCACCTCACATTCTTCGCCTAAGGCTCTTTCCAGGGAGCTGCAGAAGACATTTGCGGCATCTCGCATTTGGCCGCCCACAGATGCATTACAAAGGTCACCAATGCCCTCTTTGACAAGTCAGCCAATTATTTCAACTTTGCCACTGATAAAGCCAGTGTTACTGAGCGGGTGCTCGGCTTTAGCGCTCTAGCTGGCTTCCCACTGTAAGATTCGCAAAATTCCCACATTCTCCCAAGGTTATTAATAAAAGGGACCCTGCATGGACATTTTAAAAAGGGTACCCAAAGATGGTGTCCGCACCTCATGACCAAAAGCCTGCAAGATTTTAAAAGCTTGGACTCTGTGGCAGCGCAAGCAGCTTTTGGGGAAATCGAAACCTAAAATGCAGTTTCTGTGAAATAGGACTTTGTATTTTGGAAAGCAGACAGCAATCATTGAATATGCATTAAGCCAGATTGTAGACAGATCAAAACCAGTTAGGCCTATACTTGAGGCCATCAAGTTGTCTGCATAAATAATCGGAAACAGCTTATGGAAGCCATCAAGGCTGGCCAGGCCGATTAGAATGCATTAATAACAATACAGTCCGGACACCAGGCCATTAGGTGTGATAAACGGCCATCTAAAAACAGTTAGTTTAGATTGCTATAATTATTTAAAACAGCCCGCCAAAATTGGAACAATGAACTAACCTGATTTGGCACGCAGATAAGGGGCTATTGAAAGGAGTATAACTGCAGGCCCTGGGTAGCAATCTCGCTCTGCTCTCTTGGCTCTGGCTCTGGTCTCTTGACTCTTGTCGGGCTTGGGGCTGCTGCCGCTCGCACTCATGCCCTGGCCTTGTGGCGGATTCTCTCCTCGCTCCCCGTAGCAGAGTTTCAACAACTAAGGACATCCATACCAATTGCAGGGGAGGGGAACGAGACCTGAGTCCCTAGTCAGCCAGGACACCCAGGCCGCAAGGAGGGGTGAGACGAAACTGAGTGGGCAACCCACGGCTTGCATAGTAACCGAACGAGACTAGATGAATCGAGACGAAGAGTAAGGTAGACCCGACAAAGAACAGAGAAGGGGAGCAGAAGACGTATTAATTAAAAACCCGAGCGCCGAGTTATAAGCTGATGCTCGGGGGAGAAAGTATCTGAGGATGGTGAGACGAAGTTGGTTGGGTGAACCCTGCAACTAAGTTGGCGCTTGGGGGCAAGCCTCTCATTGAAAATAAAACAGTCTTATGAGATGACACTAGTATAAAAATACAGGCAAATTACAAAATAACTATACTTACACAGGGAATTGGGAACACACGGCACATCGAGGGAAAAACAATTGCTTTAACAATCCCCCTATCCTTATCCCACCCCCTATACCTAACTAGATTAAGCTATAAGGGGCCAGAATTCATGCTCACCAATCCAAAACAAAGCCAACTGTTTGACGAATGCAGGTGTCCACGCCATGATGAATATGCTGGCGTTCTAAGCTTGGGTAGTAAAATCTAAGCAGTAACAACTGCTAATCGTCTCAGTGACATAACGTTACCGCCGACGACTGCCCGAGGAAGAAGAAGAGGAGAACCTATCGCGACGAGTCGATGACGGCAGCGGAGGAGAAGAAGGTGTGTCGCAGCAGCAGCTCTAGCACCGCGCCCCTGAAGACCACGTGGCGACGGGGTACCTAAGAGGACAGAAAACCAAACATCAAAATCTGCATTCGTCAAACAGTTGGCTTTGTTTTGGATTGGTAAGCATGAATTCTGGCCCCTTATAGCTTAATCTAGTTAGGTATAGGGGGTGGGATAAGGATAGGGGGATTGTTAAAGTAATTGTTTTTCCCTCGATGTGCCGTATGTTCCCAATTCCCTGTGTAAGTAGGGGCGTGGGAACGATTCGAACCGCTCACCAACAGTCAGGGGCATAACTGACTGGGCGCACGCGCCACACCCGGCACACCCTACAGAAAATGGCAACTGCGGCAGGACACCGGCAACAGCGTTGCGATACAGTACAGAATGGTTCGGATGAGCAAACCATGAGGGAGGAAAGGATTTCTGATTATGTGTTTAGCAAAGTGAATATCACTAAGAAGTGGATCACCACGCTGTTAAGGGCTGGGCATCCGGTAGCTGCAGCAGCTAAGTGGACAGAGGGTAAGGAAAACAAGAAGTCCTTAGAGAAGGCAGTTTGGCTGATGTGTTTTAAAAAGCAGGTCCAGCTTTTGGACAGGCTCGTTGCAGCACAGGCAGCCAAGTTAAGGGAGTCAGCCCTGGAGATCCAGGATAAGGCTCTAGCAGGGGAGAAGTTATTAGTAGCTTTGCAGGCCTTGAATCAGGAGTGAGTGCATTTAATGGGAGAACACAAGGCCCAGTTGGAGTACCTATGGTGCCAAGTCACCGAGGCCAACGGAAATGAGTTGAGGTTGCGGGAGAAGAACGCCCGCTTGGCAAGGCAGGTTAGGGAACAGGAAGAGAAAGTACAGGAGGTAACGGCCGCTTACAAGCTAGCAAGCGAGCAGGGGTTTGAGAAGGCAGACCACGGTCCCTGTAAAGAGCGGATAGAAAATCTGAGCCGGTCCCTCCGGAAGGCAAAAGGCATGGTATGCCTCATAAGCCCAAAGGCAGGTCAGGCAGATTTTATGGGGAACGAGGGGAGGACAGTTCCAACATCACCGGTAGTGCCCAGGGATGACCCGGTTGAGAGAGAGGAGATCTCGCGAACACCACCCGTAGCGCCAAGTTTCAGCGAGGTTTGGCAGCAAGGGGTGGTGAAGCCAGAGGTGGAGGCGGAGGTGGAGCAACCCCCACCAGAGAGGTCGGAGCTGGGACCGATGTGCCCAGCAAGCATCGGAGGTTCGGCCCACCCGCCAATGGCGACGATGAGGGACCCTTCCAAAAGCAGTTCGTATTACCCTTTAACACCCAACAGCTTAGGGCTGTGGTCAACCATATTCAGAAGCTCTCCGAAAAGGGAGACCCCTCGATTCACTTCAGGGAAGTAGAGCAGGCAGCCAGCGTCAACGACTGCGATGACGCGGAACAGGCCAAAATGCTGCTATTCTCCCTGGAGAGTAGACTCCTCCAATCCCTCTCTGATGAGTGCAAAAGGATTCAGAGCGGGTACGAGGAGCTTAGAGATGCAGTTCTGTAGGCCATGTGGATGAATGAGGGATGTCCGTTCTCCCGTGTGGAGAAGACGATCCAGCTCCCAGGGGAAACCCCGCAGGCTTTTGCGGACCGGCTGTGGCCGGTGTACCGGAGGGCCTGTCCGGGGACGCCGGACCGAGTGTTCCTGAACGGGGATCTCCTGGCCCATTGGTTCCGTTGCCTGGTGGCGAACAGCTTGCCACAGGTCCGGGCCAAGGCAGAAGCCTGGTTCGACCCCAAAAATCCCCAGACCACCGAACCTACGGTGATTAGGCAGCTCACTCTGGCCTATAAAAACAGTAGGGGAGCCGATGCCCACCCACCCAAGGGAAAGGTGCATGAGGTAAAACCCGGACTGGGTAGGAACGAGTGGCACCAGGAAGGGAGTAACCCCCCCAACACAAAGACGAATTGTTACGGGTGTGGGAAGGATGGTCACTGGCGGAAGGAGTGTAAAAACCCTTGGAAAGATAACAAGGGAAAGAATTCCACAGCCCCAGCCCAAAAGGCGGGGGCAGGGATCCCTTCCGCAGAGGTCGAGTCACTTTTGGACACTATGAGGTCCTTATTGACTGCCCAGGGGAGAGTAGCAGCCGCCACCGGTGCTCTGACCCCATCAGCCCCATCCAACCCACAGCCGTGATTAGAGCCGGCGCTGCCTGTGTATCTGTGTTCTCTCCGGTATGATGAATGGAAAAGACCCCCCTTGGAGATGGAGGTAGAAAAGGTAACGGGAACCTATCTGTTGGACACGGGGGCATCATGCACCGTGGTCTACTCAGCTAACCCCACCACCTCGCCTCTATCTAACGGGGTCCCATACAGTCTGTCGGGGTTCACAGGTAAAGAACAGGCTGGCTCATTTTCCACCCCGCTCGCCATTCGGTTAGGACCGCTCTGCACCAAGTGGACCTGTGTCCTGATGAAATGGGAAGTGGAGGGTGGAAGAGGGGTCCTGGGAGCCGACTTTATTGTAGGCCACGGGTTCCTAGTGGATTTGAGAAATCATTGCTTATGGGGGGCAGGTAAAGTAAAGAACGGAGAGGTAGTAGTGATCCCGGGAAAGGAAGGGAAAAGAACCCTCTGCACCATGAAGCCCAAAGAGGGTTATAACCTTGAGCTTATGGTCAGTAACACCCCACAAGAGTTCTAGGCATTTGTGCAGGCCCACCTGGCCACATTTGCCACACACAAACATGACTGCAGGGGGGTCAACGGGTTTGAGGTCAGCGTAGACGGGAACCGCATGGCCTGACCACAGAAACAGTATAACTTCCCCAGGGAAGCAGAGCCAGACAAGGAAGCAGCCATGTCCTCATTAGTACAGCAGGGAGTTCTGAGGGTGATAGCCACCCACGTTACCTCTCCATTGTGGCCGGTTAGAAAGCTGGACAATTCCTGGAGGGCCACGGTGGACTATCGGGTGCTCAGTAGTAACATCCCAGCCTGTGCACCCACAGTAGCAGCAGTTGCCGACCTGATAGGAAGTATTCCAGCATCCACGACCACTTTCACGGTGCTGGATATTTCCAACGGGTTTTGGTCCATCCCTTTAAGGAGGGAGGATCAGTACAAGTTTGCCTTTACGTTTAAAGGGCAACAGTACACGTGGAACTGCTTGCCGCAGGGCTTCCACAACAGCCCCAACATTTTCCATCAGTGCATGGCAAACAGTTGAAAGGAATTTAGCCAGCCCAGACAATTGGTCCAATATGTGGATGACCTGCTCCTGTTCACTGATTCAAAAGAGGAGCATGGCCTGCTATTGGCCAAACTGCTGGAGCTGCTAGGGCAAAAGGGTTTTAACGTTAACCCAAAGAAAGCGCAGATCGGCCAGCAGGAGGTAAAATTCCTGGGTCTGACCGTCCGCGCTGGAGAAAGGGCCATAGCTAAGGCTAGGAGAGAAGCGGTACAAGAGTTAGCGGTCCCCAACACAGTAACGGGTGTGAGGTCGTTTCTAGGGCTAACCGGGTACTGCAGAGACATTATTGAGGACTATGCAGCCACAGCAGCCCCTCTGCCCCGATTCCTACACAAGGGAGTGGAGTGGCTTTGGGATGAGGGTTGCCAGGCAGCATTTGGCAGGTTCAAGAAAGACTTGCAGATCGCACCAGCTCTAGGGGCCATAGATGGGGGGAAAGAGTTTTTCGTGGAGGTAGCAGCCAGCGGGGACAGCCTGAGTGCTGTGCTGCTCCAAGAGCAGCACGGCCGGCAGAGGCCGGCGGACTACTCCTCCCGGATACTCACGGATGTGGAGAGGAGCTACTCCAATTGTGAGTGGCACCTCTTGGCCACACATTGGGCTGTGAAGAGATCACTGATCTTCACAGGCACCTCTCCCATCACCTTCCTCACCCATCACACACCCACCCAGATGCTTCTGGACGGGAGGATCAAGGATGGAACAGTGAGCAGTGCCCGCATTGCCCGCTGGACATTGCTCCTCTCACAGATGGACCTCAGAGTGAAGGGTCTCTGCAAGCCAAAGCTCGCAGCCAACCTGGTATATCCCGGAACAGCCCACCGGTGTTCCATTGAAGGGGTTTGGGAAGTGAACATAGGTATACGGGCCGGGATCCATCCCACGGGCCATGAGATCTATGTAGACGGTTCCAGCACAGTATCTGCTGGCGAGTGATCTCACGGGGTGTGGAGTTTACAACCCAATGGAAACATTGCCCTGGCGATTAAGCTCTCCAGCACCATGAGTGCCCAGCAGGCTGAACTGTCCGCGGTGGTGTACGTCGTTACACATCCCGAAATCTTCCCCACCCCCTACACAATTTGCTCGGACAGCATGTTCACGTGCAATTCATGTACGGAGTACCTGGCCATCTGGTCCCGCCGCGAGTACACCTCCGCCGACGGGAGACCCCTCACAGTAAAACCCCTGCTGGAAAAGATCCTAGCCGCAGTGGGAGAGGAAGGGGAGGTTTTCATCCACAAGGTGAAGGCCCATTCCTCCACAGAACCCCACAGCCAAGGCAACCAGCAGGCTGAATTGCTCGCCAAGGAGGGTGCCCACACAGGCTCTTTCTGGGACCCATTTCAGTCCAGACCCATGGCGGCGGTCAGAGGTAGGGACGGGACCTAAGGGAGTGTAGGGGTAGCGTTAGTCCCGGACCTTAAGACGGTCCAAGGCCAAGACTGCAGGGGGGCATCTTTTACCTGGTTTATGGTAATTTACCTTGTCAGCAGCCTTTGCCTGCACTCTGACCAATTCCAACCTTTCACCTGGTTTACGGTAATTCACCTGGTCAGGCAGCCTTTTGCTGCGACCCTGTAAACCAATTTAAACAGCAGTTTCGAATCGCTACCCACCTTCCAGTTCTGACTGGAGGACTTATAATTAATGATATATTAAAATGAACAACTGGTCTGGGTGTGAGAAAGTCAAACTTTATTAAACTAAAGAAACTATAATCAAATTTAAACTATACCACACGAACACAGTAATCACAGTAAATTGCTTAACGGGGAAGGCAGATGGCAAAAACGAGGGTAAATGTCTACAATGTTAATTAAACAATCTTAGCAATTTCCCCTAAATTACCACCCCCTAACTCCTTACTAGGTTGCCTTGCTGAGGAGTCAGAAACCTGCTCACCTGTGGTCCAAGGAAGTAAGAGAGAGCTAGCTTCTCAGGTGCTATCTATTATATCCTGCCAACTCCTGCTGTTGGCGCTGAAAAAGTCTGTGTGCAAAATTCACGCCCAAAAGTCTGAATACACAAGAGAAAGGCTGTGATTGGCTGATTCAAAGTGGTTGGAGTGGTTTGGATGTGTCTACCTTCTGGGGCCGAAGTGTACCCGCCCACATCCAGAGTTCACCTGGGCTAAAACAAAAGGGAATCCAACTGCCCTATTGTTCAATTAATGGGTGATTCAAAACCTCATTCATTCCTTAACTGTTCCATATCAAAAGTCCTTTCCATGGTTTCGGTGTATCCATTGTGTGTATAAGAGGTTTGAATGGGGCTGGATTTCTGTGTAAACAGAAGCCGATTGTTCTGCGGTTTCTGTTCAAGTGGGTTAATCCCTTAAGTCAATAAACAAACATCGATTGCTTCTGAGAAGGGAAACTCCCTTTGATTGGCAGGTCTGACTGCCACTGCTTGATCCTCCCACTTACACAGACATCCACGAGCTGCGAGCTGCTTTTGTCTTTTGGCCATGCTTTCAGACGGCCATTTTTTAAACCCCTTTTATAATTACCAAACTCCAGGGAAGAATTTTATTAATAAAATGTACTGTCTTAAGGTGTGCGAATTTTTCCACGAAGTTCCTCGATTCCAGTGTTGTCCACGTGCTGCAACGCAGCCCTTTGCGGTTCTGGGCATGTTTTAAAACACTGTCCAAACCGGAGGCAATTCAAATCACGTAATTCTTCGTCCACGATGTGGACCAATATTCACCGATCTTCAGGGATTTAGGGGATTTTGAGAACCCCGACAGTCCGCACTTTGGATACTTCCAACTTGATTGTAGTATCCACTCGAAGGAGTGAGCAAAATTTTCTGACCCCCGACAAACAACCATCCCCTGTATTTACCTATTAGCTACCTACCACTGATCCCCCGACCCATCTACTCCCCTCAAATTCGAGAAAACCGTGTTACGGTAGGCATCTTACCGATACATCAATTTACCATAAGGGGTCTCATACCTCTGCATCACTTGTTACATTATACAATGCAATCAAAATTTACAATCACTTGTTACATTGCAACTTATTACAAAATGTTGCAATCTTAGTTATACAATGTAATCAAAATGATCCCAAGCACGGAGAGGATCCTATGCCTCTGCTCAACTTGGAGTTGTTACAAAATGATCCCAAGCACGGAGAGGACCCTACGCCTCTGCTCAACTTGGGGCTGTAACACAAAATACAAAAAAAATCTTGAACAACATGCTTAAACAAACCCTGACCACCACGCGCCAATGATGGGTCGTGAAATTCGAGTGGGTATTGCTCCTCCCACCCAGACAGTAAATGTTCCTTCCACCCCCCTTGAATGGTCTTAAACCTTTAAAACATACAGAATGGATTTACAGACCAGCCTGCTCCACCAGCCCTGAGCCATTCCCTTGTCCCTTTGTGGAGGCGGGGTACCCCTTATGTTTAAATTTACCTTGGCACAGACTGAGACCGGGGAGTATGGAATTGCGACTCCCAGTCCCTCCCCCTCCCGTCTTCCCTCGACTGGCTGCAGAAAATGATGGGTGCCTGTGTGGCAGCTCTCCCTGGCCCAACACTCAAACTTGGATCCCACATCCGGCCACCCACTCATCCTCCCCAGCCACACTTACACTATAACTTTGCCCGTGGGCCCCCGGGTGAGTTCCTCCCTTCCCCGAATGCACCCACGTGACTCTTGGGTCTCCCTCTCCCCTTTACAATCTTTCCCAGGCCATCACCACCCACTCCCGGGGAACGCATCCCTATCTGACAAGGCGCCCGCGCTTCCCCACCATGACTCCTCAACAGCGAGGTCTCCCGCAAGTGAACTTCGGTCAGGATAGTGCTGGGTTGGGGGCCATGCCCCACCCAGCTGGGGCCATCTCTGCCGCATAGGAGGAGTAGGCAAGTTCCTCCAGACCCTGTCCAGTTTTTTTCCCGAAGGTCGCTGCACGGTTTCCTTCTGGATTTCTCCAGTGGCGAGGTGATCCCTAACATTCTGTATCGTTATCTTCATTCGATGCCCAGCTCGGGCTGGGCAAACAGGGCTGCTTCTTTGTCCAATCTCCTGCAAAAACTTAAAAGGACATGCAGCCAGGTCATGACTGACCTGCTGCCTTAGGTGGAGGTGTGGTCGGGTCCCTCGACCTCGGACCAAAAATAACAAACATTTGGCACACTTATAAACTTAAACTTAAACTACAACAGTTAATTCTAAACTTACAATTTACACCTTAAAGCAAGCTATATACACACATAGCTATAATTCAAATGCCGCCCATCTCCGGGCGGCCAGGCTAATCTCTAGCACTGTCGCAGATTACTGCTGGCTGCAGCAAAGCTGGACTGCCTCCTGCCTCAGGTCCCTCGCAGCTTATGGCTGCTGGTTTGGGACCTCTGCCCTTTGGCTTCTCCCTGGTTTGGGAGAGTGCTCTTTGTGGCAGGTACCCTGGTGACCACCTTTTCTTGGGCTTGCAGGCCCGCTGAGACCTTCTGAGGGGTGTCTCTGTGGGGGAAACGTTGGCTGGCGGACCCTGAGCCTGGGTCGCAGCCCTAGCTGGCTGGGAACCTTCTCCCCCTGGTGCAGACAGCCTGCACTGTATAAGATACCTGGCAGTCTTTTGGTACTCCGGGTTTGTCTCCTTTTCCCTACCCACTCCTGTACTGGGGGCAGGTATTCCCTCACCACCCGCTGCTGGTGGCTGGAAATTTTCCTCCCCATGTCCAAAACCTGTTACCAGCTCCCCTGCAAGAGGGACTGATATCCCTGCCTCCCCAGGGTCCCACACCATAGTGGGAACCACTCTGGAAGTGGGCTGGGACTCTGGTCCCTTTAAACAGGCGACTGCGCCTGCGCGAATCTCCTCCCCTGAGTCCCTCGGCAGAGGCTGTGAAGTCTCTGTATTCAAGCAGGTGACTGCGCCTGCGCAAACCGCCTGAAAAAGAGCCGCTGTGGTCCCGCCGGCAACTGCGCCTGCACAAACCTCCTCCTCGGAGTCCCACGGCAGAGGCTGTGAAGCCTCTGGCTTCAAACAGGCGATTGCGCCTGCGCGAACTTCCTCCTCGGAGTCCCGCGGCAGAGACTGTGAAACCTCTGGCTTCAAACAGGCAATTGCGCCTGCACAGGAAAACTTAGAAAGAGCCGCTGGGGTCCCGCAGGCAACTGCGCCTGCGCAAGCAATTTCTTTAAAGGGCTGGGGAACTGCTACACTAGCACAGGCAACCGCGCCTGCGCGTATATGTTGGGAAGCGGGGACTTTTAAACGGCCGACTGTGCCTGCGCGCTCGGCCTCACAGTGAGCAAGAGCCGCTGGGGGTTCCAAGTTCGCGACTGCGCCTGCGTGAACCTGGTTTTGACAAAACTCTCCCCTCAGGCGCGCGACTGCGCCTGCGTGGGAAAACTGAAAAGGATCTGCTGGGGTTACGGGCTGGGGAACTGCGCCTGCGTGAACCTGGTGTTGAAAAGACTGGGGAATTCCTGTCTCCAGACCAGTGACTGCGCATGCGCGGGCAGTCTCCAAGCGATCTTCTGTGAATGGACTGGCAGCAGCCTGCAGACTTCTAATCTCAGGTTGCTGTTTCTTTGTTTCTGAGCCACATAAATTCTTCAAAGTTAAACTTTGGTTTGAATTTAAGCTTTGGCCCAAATTTAGGTCCCACTGGGGCAGGGAAGTGTCCCAATTTGTGGGCTGGACAACTTTTCCCTGGAAAGAAGCCACAGCGCCTGTCTTTACAGGCTGTGAACTTGAACTTGTCTGATCAGCAAACTCATGTTCTCTTACCCGGGTGGCTTTAAATGGGGAATTTTGGACTTGGACCTGCCTTTGGTCTGGGGCCAAAACTATCCCCTGTGTGCCTCTCTTGTCCCAGATTTCTGCAACCGGATCTGCTCTACAGGGGTCCCAGAACTCTCCTTCCCTGTTCCCCTGCTTAAGCAGCTTAGTCCTCCTTAACTCCATACCCAAACTCTCTATCTTTCTGTTACATGGGGTATGATCTGCTCCACTATACCTTTGGTCGCAGGCCAGCTTATAAGCTGCCTTTACCTCCCTAACCTCTCCTCCTGCTCTGTTACTTCTGAGGTGAGGCGGGCATTCTCTTCCCGCAGTCTCATCTCGCTCCTCTTTGAACTGTAAATTTGGCACTTTAGGAACTCTATCTTGCTCCTCGCATGGCTTTTACCCTCGCTAGCTTCTTGGGTGAGGTGTGCGTTTTCCTCCTGGAGCCTCATCTTACTGTCCCTCGCCTCTGTGACTTCCTGCACAAGGCGCTCTATAAATGCCTGGCATTTCGTGACATCTAGTGTGAGGCGTGCATTCGCTTCCCGCACCCTCATCCCACTATCTCTGGCCTCGTTCACCTCTCTTATGAGGCATACTACCTCTGCCTGGCATTTTTCAAGCTGGGACTCCCGATTCTTGGCCTCTTTAACCGCCTCCTGCACCCCCATCTCACCCTCCTTAACCCAGCAACCTATGCTATAGTAGGTCAGCCTACATGCTGCCGCTAACATCCGCAGGGCTACCCACATACTGAAAATGAGAGAACCAAGAGCTGATGCTTTCTCCAAATCCAGACCAATTATCAAATCAAGAACTGCCTCCAGTCCTGCCGTGGTCGCCAATTTGCAGGGGGGCATCTTTTACCTGGTTTACGGTGATTTATCTTGTCAGCAACCTTTGCCTGCACTCTGATCAATTCCAACCTGGTTTCGAATCGCTACCCCACCTTCCAGTTCCGACTGAAGGACTTATAATTAATGATATATTAAAATGGACAACTGGCCTGGGTGTGAGAAAGTCAAAATTGATTAAACTAAAGAAACTGTAATCAACTTTAAACTATACCACACGAACACAGTAATTACAGTAAATTGCTTAACAGGGGAAGGCAGATGGCAAAAACGAGGGTAAATGTCTACAATGTTAATTAAACAATCTTAGCAATTTCCCCTAAATTACCACCCCCTAACTCCTTACTAGGTTGCCTTGCTGAGGAGTCAGAAACCTGCTCACCTGGGGTCCAAGGAAGTAAGAGAGAGCTAGCTTCTCAGGAGCTATCTTTTATATCCTGCCAACTCCTGCTGTTTGGTGCTGAAAAAGTCTGTGCAAAATTCGCGCACAAAATCCGAATACACAAGAGAAAGGCTGTGATTGGCTGATTCAAAGTGGTTGGAGTGGTTTGGATGTGTCTACCTTCTGGGGCCGAAGTGTACCCGCCCACATCCAGAGTTCACCTGGGCTAAAACAAAAGGGAATCCAACTGCCCTATTGTTCAATTAATGGGTGATTCAAAACCTCATTCATTCCTTAACTGTTCCATATCAAAAGTCCTTTCCATGGTTTCGGTGTATCCATTGTGTGTATAAGAGGTTTGAATGGGGCTGGATTTCTGTGTAAACAGAAGCCGATTGTTCTGCGGTTTCTGTTCAAGTGGGTTAATCCCTTAAGTCAATAAACAAACATCGATTGCTTCTGAGAAGGGAAACTCCCTTTGATTGGCAGGTCTGACTGCCACTGCTTGATCCTCCCACTTACACAGACATCCACGAGCTGCGAGCTGCTTTTGTCTTTTGGCCATGCTTTCAGACGGCCATTTTTTAAACCCCTTTTATAATTACCAAACTCCAGGGAAGAATTTTATTAATAAAATATACTAGCCTAGAAATTCAGTAGGCTTAGCGCCCCATTTGGGGCGCTGGAGGGCCTAGCGCCGGAGTTATGGCCAGTTGGCAAATTCAGTGGGGCCCTTCCGTCGGCGTTACACCAGTTGCGCTGCGCCAGCACCGATGACGTCATCGGTGTGCGCAGCGTCCCGGTTGCCGTGGTGATGGGCCCCAGCGCCGAAATTGAGTTGCGGCCGCCTCGCCCGTGGCAGCTGCAAGTAAGACTTTGGCAACCGAGTCTTGCAGGAGTTAGTGCCGGCGCATTAAGGTCGCGCGGCGGCCGGCCGCTTTCCCGCCGGCCGCCTGCCCGCACCTCCCTCCCCGGACTCCTCCACCCCCCCCCCGTGGAACAGATGCGTCTGGCCTGCAAGCCCGGCACTTGTCCGAGGTGCCGGGCTCATTTTTCTGAACATTTGAACGGCCAGCAGGCGGGTGCAGGCAGCTCCTCCTTAACTGAAGGAGGAGGCCTGCACTTCCCCAGCCTGCCGCACTGCATCGGGTGCCGCAGCGCCGGAATTGCGCCGCAATGCGGCACTCAGCGCCCATTTTGAGGCGCTGACACCCTCTAGTAGCGCCGGCAGCCGTTTGGGCGCGGCGCTACTGAATTTTTGGCGCGCGCAGGGGGACTTAGCGCCGGCGCTAAATTTCCGGCACTAATGCCCTGGCGAACCCACAACCGAATTTCTAGGCCACTGTCTTAAGGTGTGCGAATTTTTCCATGAAGTTCCTCGATTCCGGTGTTCTCCATGTGCTGCAACACAGCCCTTTGCGGTTCTGGGCACGTTTTAAAACACTGTCCAACCCAGAGGCAATTGAAATCACGTAATTCTTCGTCCACGATGTGGACCAATATTCTCCGATCTTCAGGGATTTAGGGGATTTTGCGAACCCCTACAAGATCCCGTCCTCAAGGCAGTCCACAGTGCAGTAACTGAGGGAAAAATGGTAGAGGGTCCGTACAGCACTGCAACCCTCTCCGGAAAAGAGGGCATGCTGTTCCGGGGGGTAACAGTGGGTTGTGCCACAGCAGCACTGGAGGGAGTTCCTTCAACTGGCCCATGAGGGTCCAGGAGTGGGACATCCTGGGCCTGAGACCACCCGGCAGCGGGACTCAGGGACGATGTCCGTGAGTTCTGTGCAGGCTGTCTTGTGTGCGCTGCAAATAACCCCGACCCCCACAAAAGGAAGGTACCTATGGGACACATCAGGAGGGTAGAGGGACCATGGCAGTCGATACAAGTCGACTACATCGGACCCCTGCCCACCACCCAGGGGGGCTATAAGCACTGCCTAGTCCTGGTGGATGTGTTTACCAAATGGGTAGGGGCCTTCCCCTGCAGGACAGCCACAGCTCTGGACTGCCAGGATCCTGGTCGAGGAAGTGCTCTCGAGGTGGGGACTTCTACAATATGTGGAGTCCGACCAAGGGAGTCACTTCACCGGACAGGTGATGCAGAATACCCTTATGCTGTTAGGCATTCAGGGGAAATGGCACGTGGCCCACAACCCGCAGTCATCGGGGATTATGGAATGTATGAATCGGACCCTAAAGGAAAGGTTGAGGAAGGAAACGGTGGACTCGCCCCGCAAATGGGCCGAGGTCCTACCGTTGGTTTTGATGGGGATCCGGGCCAGCCAGTCTAAAAGCTGCAGTCCAACCAGGAATTAGCCTGGCCGCCCAGAGACAGGCGGCGGATGTATATAATTTAGATAATATAGGTTTATACTGTTAAGTTAAGTATTTAGCTTAATTTGGGTGTTTTAGCTTAAGTTAAATAAGGTGATGGGTAGTTTACATTGAGTAAGTAATCTGCTAAGAGTGTGTATTTTGTGTCGAGGTCGCGAGACCCGACCATGCTTCACCCAAGCCAGAAAATCTCTTGGGGACCTGGCTGCATGTTTTGTATCTGTTACAGAAAGACTGTTGGGATGAAGGGGATCGTAATCCTACTTGCCCTGATGGGACTGAGCCTGGGAATGCGGGGCGATGTACAAGATTCCCACATCTACGGGTGCTCGGGAGACAGGGCGCCCATAGCAACCGACAGAAGCGGTGAACGGGATGCGGAGGAGACCGCCGTCTATGTCCACGAGGGAAGGTGACCAGGATGGCTGGGATCCAATTCATCTCAGTACTCCAGCCAAACCGGATTCACGTACGGGGAGGTCTCCCTCCTGTGCCCCAGGGTATGAGTCGTTACCACGAGGGTCAGCGTCACCGTTGGAAAGCGTATATGTTTAACGTGTAAGGGACACATTCCTTTGGATAGGTGGTAGTGGCTCAGGAAGCTGAGCAAAGATATGAGAAACCCCACAGTCGAGTGGGAACGGTTGGCGAACAATACCCACCGGACGATTATAGGGACTCACGGAGGATTAAGTGTGTGTTGGGACAAGTGGTGGGAACCGGATCAAGGGATTTATACCTGTATGTGGGGGTCAGAGAGGGTCTGCCCCACAGGCATATCCATTGTTTTCCACTGGCAGTGGCACGACGCCGGGGAGGGGATGAAGTGGGATACCAGCCTGAAGGTGTGTGCGGTCCCATACACCCCGATCCCAGTCAATGCCACTGAGCTTGTGCCCCACCCATGGCGCAGGCGATGAGGTTACCCAGGGAAGGGTGCCCCACCACCACCAAGGGACCAGGGAATGGGTTGGTACTAGTACCTACCGATCAGGTGCTGTACCAGGGGGTACACTATGCGGTAGCCTCCGTGATGTTAAATCTCACCGAGGTACATTTACCGGAGTGGTGCCCCAAAGAAACAGAGCAGCTATATCAGGCCCTATTGAAGGACATGTTCAGGGAGTTTTATGAGTTCGATTTCTCCAATGTCGACAATACCGAACTGTACACCACACACCGAGAATTTTTGGGTGATGCAGGGAGACAAAGAAGGGGAGTATGGAATTATGTTTTTACTGCATTTAATACTGGGTCCTCTGTCATCAACAGTTTAGGTGACATAGAGCTGCAGACCTAGATAAACAGTTTAAAAACACAGTAAAGGAAGATATTAATGGATAAGAACAAAGTAGTGGGCTCGGAGTTACATGAGGACCAGGCTATGATGGTCCATTTAAAGGAGATCTTAGCGGAGTTGGAGAAGCATGCAAAGACGGTAAATACCCTCATAAGGGAGGACAGAAATGCTTCTGACCAGGCTGCACAGAATGAGGTGTGCATGCTATACGGGGCGTGGTTACTGGGCGAGGGCCGCAGTAATCTGGAGGATTTAAAACAGGGTTTAGTCCCCTCCTGGATCAGCAACAAGCACCTCGCAGCACTCCACCCATTTGAGAATGCATTAAGCCCATGCCAACTCCGGCTAGCCTCGGAAGCCTACCCAGTCCCAATGGATTGTGGATGGTCCAACCACACAATCATGGGAGTAGTAGTTAGGATGCCGGTCATGAGTAGGACAGCCCGACCTGCGCCGGTATACAGGGTAGAGAACATTGGAGTCATTCAAGGGGGTGCACACATTCGTTTCACAGCGGTCACACCTTACGTCATAAAGTGGGAGCACGCTATGACAGGTACTAACCTCTCAGGGTGCCAGAGCCGGGGAGCACACATAATCCTGTGTCCTCAGCACTTGAATGCCTATTCAAAACCACAGCGTGGGTTCAGAGCTGCTGGCGCGAAGCCTATAAATTGTACCATGGAGGCAATGGCACAAGGTCATGTTTTTTTTTATAATTCAACTTTATTGTCATTGTACAATGCACAAGTACCTGCAGGTAGCACATATAGGAGGTGGGACATATTGTGTCACCACCGGTGCGTCCCACTACCAGCATGGACAGCATAGCTGGTGTCCGGTTAGTGACAGCAGTTTCTGTTTTAAACCTGAGGCAGAAGTTCAAGTGGCCCAGGAACGAATTGTCCCCATTCCTGAACCCTCCACTGTTCACCTCACTGTGAAGGAGAATTTTGCGAATTTGCAAAAGTACGTAGCGCATTTTGGCTACAAAATTCCCCCTCTCCCTGAACACCTTACCAAATTACTGAAAGCCGTCATAGTTTCGCAGAAACATTTTTACACTCTAGAGCAGAAAACAGTAGAGATAGGGACTAAGATATTGGATATTGTGATTCAACCCTGGTGGGACATTTTCAATAACATAGAGGTCCCTTCGTGGATCAGGGTGGCTTCCCACATTCTCGTGGTTTGCCAGTTAGGGATAGTGTTGTATCTAGTTTGCATTCAATGTAAGGGGAAAGGTCAGTTGTTAGAGTTCCGAAACCAGAAGATCTGGAAGGAACATTATGTGAAGGTGGAGGGAGATACACCTGTTTGAGTTTTTCCTTCTATTTTTGATTAAAGATTGTTGTTTTTTCGTGTGTTTGCTGTCTTTAATAAAGTTTTTTTCTTTTTGTGACGCGTTTAATAAAGATGTATATGTACGAAGTGGTGCAGGGGTGTTGTACCCCTCCATGCTTGGATGTGTGTAAAAGGTCTGTAATTTATCCTAGGTGTGCTTATGTACACTACATTTTCGCGGAATGGGAAGTGCATGTGTCATCGGTATATTAGATAGGTAATTACAGGGGATGGTTTACTATGGAGAGTCAGAAAATTTGGCTCACCTTGTAAGGATAATACTTCAAGCAAGTTTTGGTATCACAGTGGGGAGTATAAGATTTGCAAAATTCCCACATTCTCCCAAGGTTATTAATAAAAGGGACCCTGCATGGACATTTTAAAAAGGGTACCGAAAGATGGCGTCCGCACCTCGTGACCAAAAGCCTGCAAGATTTTAAAAGCTTGGACTCTGTGGCAGCGCAAGCAGCTTTTGGGGAAATCGAAACCTAAAATGCAATTTCTGTGAAATAGGACTTGTATTTTGGAAAGCAGACAGCAATCATTGAATATGCATTAAGCCAGATCGCAGACAGATCAAAACCAGTTAGGCCTATACTTGAGGCCATCAAGTTGTCTGCATAAATAATCAGAAACAGCTTAATCTTAGAATAAGGGGCTGCTCTCTCAAAACTGAGATGAGGAGAAACTTCTTCACTCAGAGGGTCGTAGGTCTGTGGAATTTGCTGCCCCAGAAAGCTGTGGAAGCTACATCATTAAATAAATTTAAAACAGAAATAGACAGTTTCTTAGAAGTAAAGGGAATTAGGGGTTACGGGGAGCGGGCAGGAAATTCGACATGAGTCTATGTTCGGAACGGTCATGGCCCTGTGGGTAGCGGAGCGGGCCCAGGGGCCATGTAGCCTGGTTCTGCTCCTACTTCTTGTGTTCTAATTAAGTGTTAGATTTCAGGAGATGGTTCTATTCCTGTTCCTGGCTGGGGTGGAGATCACCTTTTACAGAAGGTAAGTACTGTAGAAAATATAGGGACAGTGATCTCCTGGACGAGTTTCGACCACCTAGATGGGTCGGAGAGGAATTTCCCAGATTTTTTTCTCCCAAATTGGCCATTGGGTTTTTTATCTGGTTTTTTGCCTCTCCCAGGAGATCACATGGGTTTGGGAGGGATGTAGAGTGATAGTAGATTTGAGGTTAGGATCAGATCAGCCATGATCTTATTGAATGGTGGAGCAGGCTCGAGGGGCCAATTGGCCTACTCCTGCTCCTATTTCTTATGTTCTTATGGAAGCCATCAAGTCTGGCCAGGCTGATTAGAATGCATTAATAACAATACAGTCCGGACACCAGGCCATTAGGTGCGATAAACGGCCATCTAAAAACAGTTAGTTTAGATTGCTATAATTAAAAACAGCCTGCCAAAATTGGAACAATGAACTAACCTGATTTTTCGAAAGGAGTATAACTGCAGGCCCCAGGTAGCAATCTCGCTCTGCTCTCTTGGCTCTGGCTCTGGTCTCTTGACTCTTGTCGGGCTTGGGACTTCCGCCGCTCGCACTCATGCCCTGGCCTCATGGCGGGTTCTCTCCTTGCTCTCCGTAGCAGAGTTTCAACAACTAAGGACATCCATACCAATTGCAGGGGAGGGGAACGAGACCTGAGTCCCTAGTCAGCCAGGACACACAGGCCACAAAGAGGGGCGAGACAATACTGAGTGGGCAGTCCAGGGCTTGCATAGTAACGGAACGAGACTAGACGAATCGAGACGAAGAGTAAGGTAGACCCGAAAAAGATCAGAGAAGGGCAGCAGAAGCCGTATTAATTAAAAACCCGAGCGCCGAGTTATAAGCTGATGCTCGGGGGAGAAAGTATCTGAGGACAGTGAAACGAAGTTCGTTGGGCAAACCCTGCAACTAAGTTGGCGCTTGGGGGCAAGCCTCTCGTTGAACATTGCAAATAAACGCAGGTGTCCAGGCCATGATGAATATGCTGGCGTTCTAAGCTTGGGTAGTAAAATCTAAGCAGTAAAAACTGCTAATCGTCTCAGTGACATAACGTTACCGCCAATGACCACCCGAGGGAGAAGAAGAGGAGAACCTATCGCGACGAGTCGATGATGGCAGCGGAGGAGGAGAAGGTGTGTCGCAGCAGGAGCTCCAGCACCGCGCCCCTGAAGACCACGTGGCGACGGGGTACCTAAGAGGACAGAAAGCCAAACCTCAAAATCTGCATTCGTCAAACAGTTGGCTTTGTTTTGGATTGGTGAGCATGAATTCTGGCCCCTCATAGCTTAATCTAGTTAGGTATAGGGGGTGGGATAAGGATAGGGGGATTGTTAAAGTAATTGTTTTTCCCTCGACGTGCTATGTGTTCCCCATTCCCTGTATAAGTATAGTTATTTTGTAATTTGCCTGTATTTTTATACTAGTGACATCTCATAAGACTGTTTTATTTTCTGTTTAATAAAATCTTGGTTTTCTTACATCCAAACCACCTGTCTACTGGAATCTTTCTGTATCGCCGCCTGTACCTAAGTCCGGTGTCTAGAACCCAGGGGCGTGGGAACGATTCGAACCGCTCACCAACAGTCAGGGGCATAACTGACTGGGCGCATGCGCCACACCCGCCACACCCTACACCACGGGTGCAGGGCATCACCGACTGCACACATGTGCCCATCAGGGCACCCCATCATCACCCAGGAGTCTTTGTCAACTGCAAAGGCTTCCACTCCCTCAATGTTCAGCTCATAGGCAACCATAGGAAGATCGTCATGCATGTGTATGTCAAATTCCCTGGCAGCTGCCATGGCTCTTTCGTACCAAATCAGTCCACCATCCCTCAGCTCTTCGCTCATCCAAACAGACTTTCTGGCTGGCTGCTTGTAGGCAAGGGCTATCCACTGGAGACGTAACTCATGACACCCTTGAGGAGGCCAAGTACTGAGGCCAAGGAGAGATATAATGAAAGCCACATTTCCACCAGATGTGTCATAGAGCAGACAATAGGCATGCTGAAAATGCGCTCCAGTTGCCTTGAGAGATCTGGAGGAGCCCTTTAGTATGCACCAGCCAGGGTCTCCAGGATCATTGTGACCTGCTGAGCCTTGCACAACATAGTGCAGCAGTGAGGATTAGTGCTGCATGAGGAGCAAGGCACTGAGCACACAGCCTTTTCAGAGGAGGAGGAGGAGAATCAGCTGGAAGACGAGGAGGAGCAGGGGCTGGAGGAACCTGTGGTCCAGATCCCACCAGCACCAGAGCACATTGCTGCCCGGGGGGCCAGGGATTGCCTCATCATGGCCAGATTTACTTAACTTTACGCTGTACACCCTTTTGGCTGCCACATGCTGCGTCAGGTTGGCACCACCCCACAACAACACCATAAAGCATCCCTACAATGACCAAGTCATTCCTTTCACACTGACCACCATTGCTGGAGGTAACATTATGTCTCACCATTCACTGCAACTCACTAAGCCACCACCAAAAGGTGCACACAAATTTATCCAAGACCAGAAAGTGATGAAAATAAAGAATTTTATGCGTGACATCACACTAATGGAAACTTTACAGAAACATTGAATAAAACACCCAAGTGGCTACCCTTGTGAATCTACTTGTGTGTCATCTTTCTCTTACACGTGCTTCTATGAGGTGCTAACCCCATGGCTTCAGCAGAGGTAGAGGCAGCCTGCTCACTTCCCTGCTGTGACTGCTTTGACAGCCTTGGCAGACGTCCTCTGGGTTTTAGAGCCTCTGATGGCCCCACCAAAGTCTGCTCCTCCTGTGACTGTGCAGGGGAAGACTCGCCATCGCTGTCCGAGGAGGCATCTAGGGCTCTGACTGAGGGGGTGGCAATGGCAGAGAAGTGTGAGAGCTTTGAGAGGAGCCCTCACTTTCACGTGCCCTCTCACCATCTACTCTCTCATGGACCACAACACTTCCCTGGTTGCAAGGAGCTGGAGAGCACATTGCTGCACATCAGTGAGGCCATGAGGACCAACGTCCACATAGAAACATAGAAGATAGGAGCAGGAGTAGGCCATTCGGCCCCTCGAGCCTGCTCCGCCATTCAATGCGATCATGGCTGATCATCCAAATTCAGTGCCCGGTCCCTGCTTTCTCCCCATATCCCTTGACCCCTTTAGCCTCAAGAAATATATCCAACTCCTTCTTGAATATATTTAATGAATTGGCATCAGCTGCCTTCTGTGGTAGAGAATTCCACAGGCTCACCACTCTCTGGGTGAAGAAATTCCTCCTCATTTCTGTCCTAAATGGCCTACCCCTTATCCTTAGACTGTGATCCCTGGTTCTGGACTCCCCGACCATCGAAACATCCATCCTGCATCTAGTCTGTCCAGTCCTGTTAGAATTTTATAAGTTTCAATGAGATCCTCTCTCATTCTTCTAAGCTCCAGCGAGTACATGCTCAATTGACCCAATCTCTCCTCATACATCATTCCTGCCATCCCAGGTATCAGCCTGGTGAATCTTCGCTGAACTCCTTCCATGGCAAGAACATCCTTCCTCAGATAAGACGACCAAAACTACACACAATACTCAAGATGTGGTCTCACCAAGGCCCTGTACAACTGCAGCAAGACATCCTTGTTCCTGTACTCAAACCCTCTCGCTACGAAGGCCAACATACCATTTGCCTTCTTAACCGCCTGCTCCACCTGCATGCTTACCTTCAGTGACTGGTTCACAAGGACACCCAGGTCTCGTTGCACTTCCCCTTCTCCCAATCTATTGCCATTCAGATAATAATCTGCCTTCCTGTTTTTGCCACCAAAGTGGATAACCTCACATTTATCCACGTTATATTGCATCTGCCATGCTTCTGCCCAATCACACAACCTGTCCAAATCATCCTGGAGTTTCTCGGCATCCTCCTCACAGCACACACGCCCACCCAGCTTTGTGTCATCTGCAAATTTGGAGATATTACATCTAGTTCCCTTATCTAGATCATTAATATATATTGTGAATAGCTGGGGTACAAGGACTGATCCCTGCGGTGCCCCACTAGTCACTGCCTGCCACTCGGAAAAAGACTTGTTTATTCCAACTCTTTGCTTTCTGTCTGCCAACCAGTTTTCTATCCAAGTCAATACCTTGCCCCTAATCCCATGTGCCTTAACTTTACACGCTAATCTCTTATGCGGAACCTTACCGAAAGCCTTCTGAAAGTCCAAATAAACCACATCCACTGGTTCTCCCTTATCTATTTTACCAGTTACATCCTCAAAAAATTCCAGTAGATTAGTCAAGCACGATTTACCTTTTGTAAATCCATGTTGACCTTGTCCGATCCTGTCACTGTTTTCCAAGTGCTCTGCTATTACATCTTTTATAATGGACTCTAGCATTTTCCCCACTACCGATGTCAGTCTGTAATTCCCCGTTTCCTCCCTGCCATCTTTTTTGAATAGTTGGGTAACATTAGCTACCCTCCAATCCATGGGTACTGGTCCAGGTTCCATTGAATGTTGGAAGATGATCAGCAATGCATCTACTATTTCTAGGGTCACTTGCTTAAGTACCCTCGGATGTAGATTATCAGGCCCTGGGGATTTATCAGCCTTCAATCCCATCAATTTCCTTAACACTATCTCCCTACAAATATTGATTTCTTTCAGTTCCTCCCTTTCATCAGACCCTATGTTCCCCGACATCTCTGGGAGGTTATTTGTGTCCTCCTTTGTGAAGACAGAACCAAAATATGTATTTAATTGGTCTGCCATTTCTTTGTTCTTCATTATAAATTCCCCTGATTCTGACTGCAAGGGACCTACGCTTGACTTCGCCAATCTTTTTCTCTTCACATATCTATAAAAGCTTTTACAGTCAGTTTTTATGTTCCCTGCAAGCTTACTCTCATATTCTATTTTCCCCTTCTTAATTAATCCCTTTGTCCTCCTTTGTTGAATCCTAAACTGCTCCCAAACCTCAGGATTACTGCTTTTTCTGGCCAATTTATATGCCCTCTCCTTGGATCTTATGCTATCCCTAATTTCCCTTGTTAGCCATGGTTGAGTCACCTTTTTGTTTTATTTTATGCCAAATTCTGTTGTTCATCCATGCGGTCTTTGAATGCTTGCCATTGCCTATCCACCGTCAACACTTTGAGTGACATTCCCTAATCAATCCTACCCAACTCGCGCCTCATACCATCGTAGTTTCCTTTATTTAAATTCAGGACCCTAGTCTCTGAGTCAACTACTTCATTCTCCATCTTAATGAAGAATTCTATCATATTATGATCGCTCCGACCCAAGGGGCCTCGTACAACAAGATTGCTAATTAATCCTTTCTCGTTACATAATACCCAGTCTAAGATGGCCTGATCTCTAGTTGGTTTCTCGACATATTGGTCCAGGAAAACATCCCGTAAACACTCAAGGAATTCCTCCTCCACAGTATTGTTACTAATTTGGTTAGCCCAATCTATATGTAGATTAAAGTCACCCATGATGACTGCTATGCCCTTATTGCACGCTTCTCTAATTTCCCTTTTAATGCCATCCCCAGCCTTCGCATTACTGTTTGGAGGTCTATATACCACTCCCATTAACGTTTTCTGCCCCTTGGTATTTCTCAGTTCTACCCATACAGATTCCACATCATCAGAGCTAATATCCTTCCTTACAATTGTTTTAATCCCTTCTTTAACCAGCAAAGCTACCCCACCTCCCTTTCCGTTTTGCCTATCTTTCCTGAACATTGTATACCCCTGGATGTTGAGTTCCCAGCCTTGGCAACCCTGGAGCCATGTTTCTGTAATCCCAATCAAATCATATTCGTTTACCTCTATTTGTGCAGTTAATTCATCCACCTTATTTTGAATGCTCCTCGCATTAAGACACAAAGCCTTCAGGCTTGTTTTTTTAACGCTCTTAGACCTATTAGAATTATTATTTACTGTGGCCATGTTTGATTTAATCTGTTGATTTCTCTGACTGTCACTTTTGTTTTTCTCCTTCCTATCTTTTGCTTTTATCCTTGTTTCCCTTTCCTCTGTCCCCCTGTTCAGGTTCCCAACCCCCTGCCATTTTAGTTTCAACCCTCCCCCACAGCACTAGCAAACACTCCCCCTAGGACATCGGTCCCGGCCCTACTCAGGTGCAAACCGTCCAGTTTGAACTGGTCCCACCTCCCCCAGAACTGGTTCCAATGTCCCAGGAATTTGAATCCCACCCCCTCGCACCATTCCTCTAGCCATGTATTCATCTGAAATATCCTTCTATTTCTACTCTGACTAGCACGTGGCACTGGTAGCAATCCTGAGATTACTACCTTTAAGGTCCTATTTTTTAATTTACCTCCTAACTCCCTATATTCAGCTTTTAGGACCTCATCCCGTTTTTTACCTATATCGTTAGTACCTATATGCACCACGACAACTGGCTGTTCACCCTCCCCTTCCAAAATGTTCTGCAGCCGCTCTGAGACATCCTTGACCCTTGCACCAGGGAGGCAACACACCATCCTGGAGTCTCATTTGTGGCCGCAGAAACGCCTATCTATTCCCCTTACAATTGAATCCCCTATTACAATAGCTCTCCCCCTCTTTTTCCTCCCGTCCTGTGCAGCAGAACCACCCCTGGTGCCAGAAAGTTGGCTGCTGCTGCCTTCCTCTGATAAGCCATCCCCCCCAACAGTACTCAAAGTGGTGCATCTGCTTGAGAGGGGGCTGTCCATAGGGGCCCCCTGCACTACCTGCCTGCGCCTAGTACTCTGTCTGTTGGTCACCCCTTCCCTTTCTGCCTGTCCAACCTTTGCCTGCAGTGTAACCAACTGCTTAAACGTGATATCCATGACTTCCTCAGCATTGCGAATGGTCCAGTATGTATCCAATCGCAGCTCCAGCGCCACAATGCGGTCTGCCAGTAGCTGCAGCTGGACAGACTTCCTGCACACATGGTTGTCAGGGACACAAGAAGTGTTCCCGAGTTCCCACATAGTGCAGGAGGTGCATGCCATGGGGCCGGGCTCTCCTGCCATGACTTACCCTTTAATTAATTCAAGTTAAATTATATCAAATCAATCCCACCAATTACACTACAGTTAAATGATGTACTTAAGGGCCCTGGTTTACCAACAGTCCCCGCTACACCACACAGAACTTAAAAACTATAAACCACAGAGTTAAAGTTTGGAAAAAGAGAGAAATACTCACCAACCAATCACTTGCCTGCTTCCTGGTGACGTCACACTTCAATTACTTTTTACTTCCCTCCCTCTGAGCTCGGAGATTGGTAAGCCTCTCGAGCCAAGCCTCCGCTTAAATTCACCGCCGCTGCCTCGCTCCAATCAGGTCCACTGTCGCTGCCGCTGTGGGGCCTCTCGAGCCGAGCCTCTGCTTAAATTCACCACCGCTGCCTCGCTCCAATCAGGTCCGCTGTCGCTGCCGCTGTGGGGCCTCTCGAGCCGGGCCTCCGCTTAAATTCACCGCCGCTGCCTCGCACCAATCAGGTCCGCTGTCGCTGCCACTGTGGGGCCTCTCGAGCCTCACTGCCGCTTAAATTCACCGCCGCTGCCTCGCTCAAATCAGGTCCGCTGTCGCTGCCGCTGTGGGGCCTCTCGAGCCGAGCCTCCACTTAAATTCACCGCCGCTGCCTCGCTCCAATCAGGTCTGCTGTCACTGCCGCTGTGGGGCCTCTCGAGCCTCGCCTTCGCTTAAATTCACCGCCGCTCCCTCGCTCCAATCAGGTCCGCTGTCGCTGCCGCTGTGGGGCCTCTCGAGCCTTGCCGCCGCTTAAATTCACTGCCGCTGCCTTGCTCCAATCAGGTCCAGTTTTGCTGCCACTGTGGGGCCTCTCGAGCCTTGCCACCGCTTAAATTCACCGCCGCTGCCTCACTCCAATCAGGTCCGCTGTCGCTGCCGCTGTGGGGCCTCTCGAGCCTCGTCGCCGCTTAAATTCACCGCCGCTGCCTCGCTCCAATCAGGTACCCTGTCGCTGCCGCTGTCCACATTGACATTCCTCCTAGAGAGGAGGTCTATGAGCCTCTGCCATCTATTCTCCATATCCTCCATAGATAGCCATCTATTGTCCATAGAGACCATGTGCTCCTGTGAGTGGCACATTAGCTGCTCCATGTAAGTAGCCATCCTATCCATGGAGGAGCCTACAGTCGCCATTGCCTGCGACACGGTGGTGCTCATGTTGGAGAGGGACTCCTCCATTCTCTGGATATTTGCGCTCGCAAAACATGTCAAAGCCTCCTAGAAACATAGAAACATAAAAGATAGGAGCAGGAGTAGGCCATTCGGCCCTTCGAGCCTGCTCCGCCATTCAATGAGATCATGGCTGATCATCCAAATTCAGTACCCTGTCCCTGCCTTCTCCCCATATCCCTTGATCCCTTTAGCCTTAAGAAATATATCCAACTCTTTCTTGAATATATTTAATGAACTGGCCTCCACTGCCCTCTGTGGCAGAGAATTCCACAGGTTCACCACTCTCTGGGTGAAGAAATTCCTCCTCATTTCAGTCCTAAATGGCTTACCCCTTATCCTTAGACTATGACCCCTGGTTCTGGACTCCCCAGCCATCCGAAACATCCTTCCTGCATCTAGTCTGTCCAGACCAGACAGAATTTTATAGGTTTCGATGAGATCCCCTCAATCTTCTAAACTCCAGTGAGTATAAGCCCAATCGACACAATCTCTCCTCATACGTCATTCCTGCCATCCCAGGTATCAGCCTGGTGAATCTTCGCTGCACTCCCTCCATGGCAAGAACGTCCTTCCTCAGGTAAGGTGACCAAAACTGCACACAATACTCAAGGTGCGGTCTCACCAAGGCCCTGTACAACTGTAGCAAGGCATCCTTGTTCCTGTACTCGAACCCTCTTGCTACGAAGGCCAACATACCATTTGCCTTCTTAACCGCCTGCTGCACCTGCATGCTTACCTTCAGCGACTGGTGCACAATAACACCCAGGTCTCTTTGCACTTCCCCTTCTCCCAATCTATTGCCATTCAAATAATAATCTGCCTTCATGTTTTTGCCACCAAAGTGGATAACCTCACATTTATCCACATTATAGTGCATTTGCCATGTTTCTGCCCAATCACCCAACCTGTCCAAATCATATTGGAGTTTCACGACATCCTCCTCACAGCTTACCCTCCCACCCAGCTTTGTGTCGTCTGCAAATTTGGAGATATTACATCCAATTCCCTCATCCAGATCATTAATATATATTGTGAACAGCTGGGGTCCTAGGACCGATCCTTGCGGTACCCCACTAGTCACTGCCTGCCACTCGGAAAATGACCCGTTTATTCCAACTCTTTGCTTTCTGTCCGCCAACCAGTTCTCTATCCAAGTCAATACCTTGCCCCCAATCCCATGTGCCTCAATTTTGCACGTTAATCTCTTATGTGGGACCTTATCGAAAGCCTTCTGAAAGTCCAAATACACCACATCCACTGATTCTCCCTTATCTATTTTACCAGTTACATCCTCAAAAAATTCCAGTAGATTTGTCACTGCACATCTTGCTGCACCTCCAGGAATGCCCTCTTCATGGATGGCCCAGAAGGCTGCAAGTAGCTGAGCAGAGCTTGTAGTGACCTGCGTCCTCCGGCGAGGCAACTCCACTGCTGTCCCTGTCTCCACCATCTGCTCTTGTTCATTTGTGAGTTGTGAGGCACCAGGTGACAACACTGCTCTATCTCGCATAGGAGCCACCGAGGTGTGCGTATCTGCGCTGGTGCTAGGTGCGCTTATGTCTGGTGACGCTGCACCCTCAGAGGCTGGAGGCTCCTCTGAGGAGTCATCTTCCTCTTCTTCCTGGACGTGGGTTATGGCGGGGAGGGACTCTTGATGGACCTGTGGGCGAGTAAAGAGATGAGTTAGATATGTCATATGAAGAATGGGTACAGATAAAATTATGCACATGATGACCATTCACTGGCTTCTGATATCAGTCCCCATATAGTGACTGATGTATGCCATGTAGCTGTATGATATGTAATTCTGTCACCAGGTTACTGAGATGTCCTCCTCTCTCTGTCTCCCACCTTCAGCTGCGTGGCAACTCCCAAAACTTCTAAGGCAGCCTCCTCTGCTGTTGTTAGGGTCGCCAATGAAGGCGTTCCACCTCTGGTTCTCTCCTTCTACCTCTTATTGTGGGCTCTCTTTTCCTGCAAGGAGGGATAGAAGAGAAGGTTGAGTGAGAGCGATGGAATGAATGTAAGGAATGGATGGATTACATCTTTAGAGGGAGACTATGATGGAGTGGGGTACCAAAGCCAAGTGGCCTCCTTGTGTGTTGTTAGTTGGTATGATTTCATTAGGATGAGGGTGAGTATGGGGGTTGGCTAGTCATATGGGGATGTGGGTATGTAGATAGAGAGAGAGGGATGGGTGGACATGCAAGGTATGTTGGTGTCAGTTAGGATGAGCAGGAGCAGGGTTGGGAAGGCAGAGTGATGCGGATGTGATGAGAGGCGCAGCAGCATGAAGTTGAGTCTGGCTTTGTACTCACCTTTCCTGAGCTAATGAAATCATTGGAACATTTACGGCACTGCACCCAGGTCCTCCTCACAACCTCCCTGCTGTTTACCTCCTCAGCTATTTGGAGTCAGGCTCTTTTGGTCTCCTAGGGAGGTCTCTTCTGCCCATTAGAAGGGAAGAGGACCTCCCTGCATACTCTGACTCCCTCCACATCGGAGAACCTGGATGCAACCATCTCTGTGCAGTCATCTCTGGAAATGTTTGCAATACTCCAATGGTGCAGTGTGCTGCCTGCACTATCCTAGATACAATGTGGCCATGGCTCCTTTAAATATCCCAGCTGAAAATGCATCATCGATGATGTCATCAGACCAGCACCATTCAATAGGGCCAGGTAATGCGCAGGGCGGGCTTAATAGGCCCCATTAATGCAAAGTCAATTTCAGAGCCAGATGGAATCAACAATGGGGTTGCGACTCGCCACGGTGACCGTCCACACCCAACCCGCCCAGGTAAGCAAAATTCCGGCCAATGAGAGTCAATTGTCATCACGACAGCCAGGATGGTCCTCATTCATCTTTAAATCCTCACCCCAAGAGGGATGGGGATGTAGCCATTTTTTATTGACAGACCTATTGGTAAAACATTAATGAACAACAAGTCAGTGTCAACGCCCTTCCCTAGGAACACTGAGACATGGACAAAGTGATTGAATGGCAGTTAGATTTCAAACAAAAGACTCCAAAGCCTGGACCTGGGGCCCAGAGCTTGAAACTAAAATGCAAGTGGTCAGTTTTTACAGCTAGAAAGAAAGTTAATGCCAAAAATAAGTCAGTCAACCCACAAAAGGAATAGGGCAGGCAATTTATTATTTTTTTCCATTTTTCAAGGGAAGAAATGAGATTGAGTGAAGTAAATGCTTTCACTGTTGCTCTGTATGTTTACTTGCTATCTGTGAAATAAAGCAACTTAACATTTTATACCTGACCTCATCTCATTAAGTGCTTCAGTCTGTCTTTTGAAAGACTGGAGAAGCACGTGAGGGAATGCGTGAAAGACATTATATTCAGTTGAGCTCATGAGTCCTATTGTTACACCCCTCGGTTACACTACACATTGGGCAGTATGGGCACACTGTTATATTAAGATGCTTGGATTGCTCATGGAAGCAATTAGCACAACTACCTGAGAGAATATCAAAAGCGGGCCTGCAACTTGAAATATACACTGTATCGTGTCCTCGGGATGTCTAAAAATGCTTTATAACCTTTGGATTACTTTTGAAATGTAGTCACTGTTGCTTTGTATGAGAACACAGCAATGCCCTACAAACAGCTAATGACTGAATAAACAGTTTTTTGGTGATGTTGTTTTCTTTGAATAGCGCCACAGGATTGTTTAAGGACAACTCAGTAGGCAGACGGATCTTGCTTTGACTGCATGTCTAATGCATGGCACCTCTAATAGTGCAGCACTCCCGTAGATTGAAGTGTCAGCCTAGATTCTGTGCTCAGGTGGAGCTTGAACCCACAATCTTCTGATTCAGATGTGAAAGACATACCAGCCAAGTTGATATGAAAGGAGTACCCATAGTGAATCATGGAAGAAAAAATAGTCGCTATTTGTTGACAGTGAAGCCTCTTCCATTGGTGCATTAATGTCACCTCTGCCCTCTCCTTGACAACAGAACTTAATGCATCACTGTACATGGACAAGGCACAACACATTTGCACCATAAAATACAGAGTAAATGTATGTTTACTTGCCACATATTAAGCCTAATGACTGAAAATGTAACCTACTTAAAGTAAATGGATCACCACCTATACTGAGGAAGGCAGGCTGTTCTGAAAACATGGATTGCTACTGAACTCCAACCAGAGTCACTATTATCAGTACTTGATCTCACCTCTCCAATGTGAGATGTTGATAAAACCGGTGTCTGATTATTTGTGCTTTTTGACAGCAAATGTGTCACATTGACTGCTCCTGTGGGTTGCATTTGTATCGTGCTGTGAGTTAAGTGAAAACATCGTTTCAGTATGTCCTGTGTTCTTCATTTTGATGTGCATTTGCTGGAGCTGTAATTATACTTTTGACATGTGGCATCGCTAAAAAGGATGAAAGAAACTAAATGCATTTTCTTCAAATGCTTCAAACAATATGGCCTGGATTTTAGCCCGGAGGCAAATTCTGGAGGCTGTGGTAAGGTCGGGAAACCCAGAAGAACACTGGGGGGCAAAATTGGGTCGCGCCCCCTTTAGGGCGCTATCTTCGCTGGGGCGCGAAAAAGTTAGTGCCGCTGCACCTGAAATTCACTGGTAGCGCCCAAAGAGGAAGGCGGGGCACAGCGTGAAGTGCTACCCCTCCCTCCTGGGGTGCTGCAAGAAAATATCGTGGTGCTATGTGCCGCAGCACCACGCTCTTTGGCACGTCGTGCCACGGTACTGCAGACCTTCCTCCTCTTAGTAAAGGGGAGGGGCTCAGCACAGCGCAATCCGGGGCCCAGCTGGGCCACCAGGGACCGGAGTGCCGGCAAAAGAGCCTACCGCTCAAGAGGAGTGCCAGGCTCACAGATTGCAGCCGGCACCCCGCGGTGGGGGCTTCACAGGAGGCCGGGGACAGCAACATAGAAACACAGAAACATGGAAGATAGGAGCAGGAGTAGGCCATTCGGCCCCTCAAGACTGCTCCGCCATTAAATGTGATCATGGCTGATCATCCAAATTCAGTACCCGGTCCCTGCTTTCTCCCCATACCCCTTGATCCCTTTAGCCTTGAGAAATATATCCAACTCTTTCTTGAATATATTTAATGAATTGGCCTCTACTGCCTTCGGTGGTAGAGAATTCCACAGGTTCACCACTCTCTGGGTGAAGAAATTCCTCCTCATTTCTGTCCTAAATGCCCTACCCCTTATCCTTAGACTGTGACCCCTGGTTCTGGACTACCCGACCATCGGGAACATCCTTCCAGCATCTAGTCTGTCTAGTCCTGTTAGAATTTTATAAGTTTCGATGAGATCCCCTCTCATTCTTCTAAACTCCAGCGAGTACAAGCCCAATCGATCCAATCTCTCCTCATACATCATTCCTGCCATCCCAGGTATCAGCCTGGTGAATCTTCGTTGAACTCCCTCCATGGCAAGAACATCCTTCCTCAGATAAGGCGACCAAAACTGCACACAATACTCGAGGTGTGGTCTCACCAAGGCCCTGTACAACTGCAGCAAGACATCCTTGTTACTGTACTCAACCCTCTCGCCACGAAGGCCAACATACCATTTGCCTTCTTAACCGCCTGCTGCACCTGCATGCTTACCTTCAGCGGCTGGTGCACAAGGACACCCAGATCTCGTTGCACTTTCCCTTCTCCAAATCTATTGCCATTCAGATAATAATCTGCCTGCCTGTTTTTGCCACCAAAGTGGATAACCTCGCATTTATCCACATGATATTGCATCTGCCATGCTTTTGGCCAATCACCTAACCTGTCCAAATCATCCTGGAGTTTCTCTGCATCCTCCTCACAGCACACACGCAGCTTTGTGTCGTCTGCAAATTTGGAGATATTATATCTAGTTCCCTTTTCTAGATCATTAATATATATTGTGAATAGCTGGGGTCCAAGGACTGATCCCTGCGGTACCCCACTAGTCACTGCCTGCCACTCGGAAAAAGACCCGTTTATTCCAACTCTTTGCTTTCTGTCTGCCAACCAGTTCTCCATCCAAGTCAGTACCTTGCCCCCAATCCCATGTGCCTTAACTTTACATGCTAATCTCTTACGTGGGACCTTATCGAAAGCCTTCTGAAAGTCCAAATACACCACATCCACTGGTTCTCCCTTATCTATTTTACCAGTTACATCCTCAAAAAATTCCAGTAGATTAGTCAAGCACGATTTACCCTTTCTAAATCCATGTTGACTTTGTCCGATCCTGTCACTGTTTTCCAAGTGCTCTGCTATTACATCTTTTATAATGGACTCTATCATTTTCCCCACTACCAATGTCAGGCTTACCGGTCTATAATTCCCCGTTTTCTCTCTACCACCTTTTTTGAATAGTGGGGTAACTTTAGCTACCCTCCAATCCATGGGTACTGTTCCAGATTCCATCGAATGTTGGAAGATGATCAGCAATGCATCTACTATTTCTAGGGCCACTTCCTTAAGTACCCTAGGATGTAGATTATCAGGCCCTGGGGATTTATTGGCCTTCAATCCCATCAATTTCCTTAACACCATTTCCCTACAAATACTGATTTCTTTCAGTTCCTCCCTTTCATCAGACCCTATGTTCCCCGACATCTCTGGGAGGTTATTTGTGTCCTCCTTTGTGAAGACAGAACCAAAATATATATGGGAGGGAAAAACACACGAACAAATCATAATGACACAGTACTAACTAAAGCAAATACAGGCATCTTATACTCTACAAAGATCATCATGAAATAAGGAAACACACGGATCATCGAGGGACAACTCATGTTAATTTTACCCTTAAATCTACCCCCTTATTAAACCTATCTAGATCTGATTGTGAAAGGCCAGAAACATGCTCACCAATCCCACTAGGAAGTGCAAGGTTTTGAAATCGAGTCTGTGTTTGGTCCTTTCAGGTGATTCGTCTCCACGTGGATCGTGGAGCCCCTCCGAGCTGTGTCACACCTCTCTCCTGAGGTGCTGGTCGGGGGCGGCTGGACACCGGCGGGCCTGGGTGTTGGCGGGGTCGAGGGTCATCGGCTCAACCCTGGTTAGAGGAGCCTTGGGCTGGCTCCCAGCGCTTCTTCAGTTTCTTTTCTCTCTTCTCCCGAGCCGGGGTGGCTGGAAGGTTTCTTCTCTTGGGACCTTGATTTTTTTTGTCTCTTCTCCCAAGTTGGGTCGATGGCCTCTCGTTCCGGCAATGGCCTGGGGATGGTCGATGATCTCCCAATGTGCTTCCCCGGGGCGGAACGCCGGTTCCGAGACGGCCTTCTCGATGTTGGCTTTTTTCTTCCTCCTGCGAGTGCCTGCTTCTTCTTCTGGGTGTCCGGATTCAAAACTGGACACAAGCTGCAACGGTCTCCAAGCTGCAACTGTCTGCGTTCCAACTCGCTTTCTGTAACCCCCTCCAACTGTAACTCCAGTTATACCTTTCTTCAGAGGCTTCACTTCCCGCCCAAAATCAGGTTAGTCTTTGTTTTATTTTTGGCGGGCTGGGAGCACAGTGGGGTAGTCATGATATTTTTAAATGTCTTAAACGGCTGGTAACAGGCCCATCTCTGGTCTGGAATTACCTTCATTGTTTTTAATGGCCTGCTGATCTCGTTATCTAGTCCTAGGAAGGCAGCAGCAGCCAACTTCCTGGCACCAGGGGTGGCTCTGCTGCACAGAATGGGAGGAAAAAGAGGGGTAGAGCTATAGTAATAGGGGACTCTATTGTAAGGGGAATAGATAGGCGTTTCTGCGGCCGCAAACGAGACTCCAGGATGGTGTGTTGCCTCCCTGGTGCAAGGGTCAAGGATGTCTCCGAGCGACTCCAGAACATCTTGGAAGGGGAGGGTGAACAGCCAGTTGTCATGGTGCATATAGGCACCAACGATATAGGTAAAAAGCGGGATGAGGTCCTAAAAGCAGAGTATAGGGAGTTAGGAGATAAATTAAAAAACAGGACCTCAAAGGTAGTAATCTCAGGATTGCTACCAGTGCCACGTGCTAGTCAGAGTAGAAATAGAAGGATACTTCAGATGAATACGTGGCTAGAGGAATGGTGCCAGGGGGAGGGATTCAAGTTCCTGGGACATTGGAACCGGTTCTGGGGGAGGTGGGACCAGTTCAAACCGGACGGTTTGCACCTGGGCAGGGCTGGAACCAATGTCCTAGGGGGAGTGTTTGCTAGTGCTGTGGGGGAGGGTTTAATCTAAAATGGCAGGGGGTTGGTAACCTGAGCAGGGAGACAGAGGAAAGGGAAACAAGGATAAAAGCAAAAGATAGGAAGGAGAAAAACAAAAGTGGCAGTCAGAGAAATCAACGGTTTAAATCAAACATGGCCACAGTAAATAATAATTCTAATAGGTCTAAGAGCTTTAAAAAAACAAGCCTGAAGGCTTTGTGTCTTAATGCGAGGAGCATTTGTAATAAGGTGGATGAATTGGCTGCGCAAATAGAAGTAAACAAATACGATTTGGTTGGGATTACGGAAACATGGCTCAAGGAAGGCCAGGACTGGGAACTCAACATCCAGGGGTATTCAATATTCAGGAAAGATAGGCAAAAAGGAAAGGGAGGTGGGGTAGCATTACTGGTTAAAGAAGGGATTAACACAATTGTAATGAAGGATATTAGCTCTGATGAGGTGGAATCTGTATGGGTAGAATTGAGAAATACTAAGAGGAAAGAACCGTTAGTGGGAGTGGTTTATAGACCTCCAAACAGTAAGGCGGAGGTTGGGGATGGCATTAAAAGAGAAATTAAAGAAGCGTGCAGTAAGGGCACAGCAGTCATCATGGGTGACTTTAATCTACATATAGATTGGGCCAACCAAATGAGTAACAATACTGTAGAGGAGGAATTCCTGGAGTGTTTACGGGATGGTTTCCTGGACTAATATGTTGAGGAACCAACCAGAGATCAGGCCATCTTAGACTGGGGCCTAGAAATTCAGTTGCGTTCGCCAGCCGTTAGCGCCATAAGAGGGGTAGATTTCGAGCGCTAGGCACTTAGCGCCCTGGCGCAGACCGATCTGCGCCTACGCCCAACTTCAGTTGACATTTAGCGCCGGCGCAAAGTGTTTGCGCGCGCTCAGCTGCGCGCGCAGCTTATGACGTCATTTCGTCGTGCAACGCCGTTTGTGCGCCCCAAACCGGAACTTCAGTGGCGCCCACCCAATGTGGGCATGGCGCTGTTAAGAACTGTGAAGTGGAACGCAACAGAGGCCCTGCGGGCCTCGGGGAGCGCTAATTAAAGGGCACTTACACTGAACTATAAAGGCCAGCCATTTTGCTGCAATGACTTTAGTGCTACGGATTTCTGGACAGAGACCAAGGAAGAGACCTTACTGAATTGGGCCAACATAGGAGAGGTATTTTTGGCTTCTGGCCAGAGCTTGCAAATTTGTCTCATTGTGATTTCACTGTTTGCAAGTATATTATGGGGGCTGCATGGGGTTCCAACCCTCAGTTCCAGCATTATGTGCGAAGGGCTCGCAGGCGCTGTGTGAGAGGGGCAGCCATGCCTAGACGCAGAGGGGCCATCAGGCGTCGACAACGTAGGCCTTACCCACTCAGGGAATACCGCCAGCAGGTGTCCTATCTCACCATGACTGCCGCACATTGTGTTAAGAGGCTGCGCTTCAGAAGGGAGGTGGTTGCAGAGATCTGCCAGCTGCTTCACAGAGATCTGCGTCCACAGCTGATGTGCAGGACGTCTCTGTCGGTGGAAGTGAAGGTCACGGTGGCTCTGAACTTTTATGCAAGCGGCTCCTTCCAAGCCGCTGCTGGGGACATAGCGAACATCTCCCAGTTCGCCGTGCATCGCTGCATCCGGCAGGTCACCGATGCCCTTTTCGCAAGGAGACACCAATTTATCTCCTTCCCCATGACCCTAGAGAGGCAGGAGCAGCGTGCAGTCGGATTTGCGAGGATCGCCGACTTCCCCATGGTGCAGGGCGCCATTGACTGCACGCATGTGGCTATGCGGGCACCTATCGACAATGCCGAGGATTACCGCAACCGGAAGGGCTACCATTCCCTCAATGTACAGCTGGTGTGTGACCACAGGCAGCGCATCCTAGCTGTCAATGCCCGCTTTCCAGGAAGCAGCCACGATGCATTTATCCTGCGCCAGACTACTGTGGCTGACATGTTCCAGGCACAGCCTCCCCCAAGAGGATGGCTTATCGGGGACAAAGGCTATCCTTTGTGTACATGGCTCATGACCCCGCTCCGCGCGCCCAGGACCCCTGCTGAGGAGGCATACAACGAAAGCCATCAAGCCACAAGGAACATCATAGAGCAAATGATTGGAGTCCTCAAGCAACGGTTCCGCTGCCTGGATCGTTCCGGCGGATCTCTACAGTATTCGGCGGATAGAGTCTCCCAGTTCGTCATCGTTTGCTGCATGCTGCACAACCTGGCTATCCGCAGGACTCAGGCACTGCCACCTCACGTTGGACCACCACCTCAGGAGGATGAGCAGGAGGACCATGAGGAGGAGGAGGAGGAGGAGGAGGAGAACCAGCCCAGGAGGGAGCCACAAGGTCCAAGGGCCGTCCGTCGGCGGCTTATTGAACGACACTTCTAGGCCCCCTGTCAGGGAATGGCTTGTGGCAATGAACGCACCTGAATGCAGCCGCTCCGCAAGCCCTCAGCCGGTTAACGCAACAACCACTTGAAATATCACACATGGACAAGCTGAATAAATAAAAAGCTTTATTGAACAAACTCAGGGCCCTTCCCACATGAAACCCAAAAACAGACAAGACCCCCAAAAAACAGTCAAAAACATATCTCACTCCCACAACCTGGGGAGGAATAACAAAACTTGTCCATCCAAATGGCCTTCATCCTCGGCCTTACCAAGACAAACCCCCCCATACAGAACACAAACACCCCCATATAAAAAAACATTTGCCTTCATCTTCGGCCTTTCCAAAATAAACCCCACCCATATAGAACACAAACACCCCCATATAAAAAAACATTTGCCTTCATCTTCGGCCTTACCAAAATAAACCCCCCCCATATAGAACACAAACACCCCCATATAAAAAAACATTTGGCAACACACTCTACTTTGTGTGCCGAGAGGGCGAGTCCTTGTCCAGGCTTTTCCGGCCCCTGGCCGACCTGCTGCTCCGCCTCAACCTGGGCCCTGTGGGTGTTGCAAGGCTGGGGGAAGGCTCCTGAGGGGCACAATGCGTGACGGCAGATGCCCTTGGGGGTCGGCCTAGACGAGCTCCGGCCCTGGAGGGGCCGGCTGCTGACTGCTGCAGCTGTGGCTGGGCAGCATCAGTCTCTCCAGCAGCTCGTCGCAGCTTTGCTGGGGGAGTGGCAGTGGCAGCTGCAGCAATGGGGGCAAGCTGGCTGATGCCAGGCGCTCGCTGGTCGCCAGAGACACTGGCAGTCGGCCGGGCTGGCACTGCAGCAAGCGCAGCAATCTGGTGAAGCCCAGACCGCTGTGCTGCAGCAGCGCGGCGGGTGCCCTGGCGATGCGTGCGTGACACAGCGAGTGTGGCAGCAGTGAGTGCCCGTACTGCCCTGGTCTGTGCCCGCATCAGACCAGCCAGTGACTGCACGGCACCACTCATCAACTCTGCACTCGCTGCCTGTGCTGCCCTGAAATCGGCCCGACTCGCGTCCTGTGATGCCCTGAATTCTTCGTGACCCCTGGCCTGTGCTGCCCCGAATTGTTCGTGACCCCTGGCCTGTGCTGCCGCGAGTTCTTCTAAACCCCTGGCCTGTGAGGCCCCGAAATCGGCCACACTATGAGCCAGGGACTCAATGGCCTCAGGCAACCGTCCCACAACCCCCATGAACTCGGTGTGCCGACGATCCGAGTCCGCGGACATTTGATCAAGGAGGCGCACCTCCTGGGCGAGGACCGTCTCCGGACTGGAGGCCGGACTCTCCCTCTGGGGAGAAGGCCGCCGAGCTGCCCGACCCTTCCCGCGTGGCTGGACGCCACTGGGCCCAGCAACTGCACTCCCCTGCAACACTTCCCCCCTCTGGGGAGAAGGCTGCCAAGCTGGCCGACCCTTCCCGTGTGGCAGGATGCCACTGGGCACAGGAGCTACACTCCCCTGCAACACTTCCCCCCTCTGGGGAGAAGGCAGCCGTGCTGCCTGACCCTTCCCGCGTGGCTGGACGCCACTGGGCACAGGAGCTACACCCCCCTGCAACACTTCCCCCTGGCTCTCCTCCAGGCAAGACGTGTCCCCTCCATTGCCATCCCCTGGCACGGATGAGGGTTCCCCCGATGTGCCGCCTTCCTCTTGCTCCTCGTCGTCCTCCTCTTCCGAGGGACTGACACTCGCAGCCTCAGGGACCTCCTCCTCACCAGCTGAAAGCAGGAAGGCACAAGAGTAGCTTTAGAGTGAGGACAGGGCATCAGCGAGGGAGGCATGAGTGGTGGCATTATGCGCATTGGTCGGACAGTGGCAAAGGATGTAGATCTGAAGCGCAAGGGGAACGAGAGAGGTCCAAACGCTCATGTCCTTACCATTGGGGCCCAGCACAGGGTCGGCATCTCCAATTGCAACGGGGCCAATCACCCGGGCACCCATGAGTCGACCCACACGCTCCTCCAGGTCACTGAGCTCCTGGAACTGGGCACGGCCTCCCCCGGTGACAGTCCGGCTCTTCAGATTCTGGGCCAGCTTGGCCTGCAAGAGAAAGGACAGCCTCTAAGTACAGTGTGGTGCCCTGTTGTTGTGTGCACTGCCTCCCATGGTGGAATAGCTTGGCCAGTGTGGTGCCCTGTTGTTGTGTGCACTGCCTCCCATGGTGGAATAGCTTGGCCAGTGTGTAAAGTGCAGAAAGTGCTATTGATGTTCATGCCAGTGCCATAGCTGCTGGAGGAGGGCTGGCCATTAGGCCTTTGAGGCCCCTTTGCCCATAATGTGAGGTGCACATGCAAGGATGAGGAGGACAATGGAAAGGGTACTCACCCTGACCAACCGAGTGAGGTCGTTAAACTTTTTCCGGCATTGGTCACCAGTCCTGGGGACATCGCTGTTGGCTGTGACCCTCTGGGCGATTTCCCTCCAGGCTCTCCTGTACAGCCTCTTGGGAGCCTTCTTGCCACTGTCCGGGCACAAGATATCTCTTCTCTTCTCCAAACCCCTAAGCAGAACCTTCAAATCATGGGCAGAGAAGCGCTGCGCTCGCTCACGGGCCCTCTGCATCGTTGCTGGCGCTATTTCTCTCCAGCAGCAGTGTTTAGGCCTAGCTGGAGGGCTGCAGTATCCAGGGCGTGGCAGCAGGCCAAGTCGACCCTTCCCCCTTTAAGAGCTGGCCGGCGCCAGGGTGTCTGCTGTCAATCAAAACATGACTGCACCTGCGCTGCGCCCGGCCTCGGCGGTATCAGTCTGCACCGCCGGCTTAGCGCCTAAAGATAGGGGTGCAACGCCAGTTTTAGCGCTCGAGCAAACTCCTTGGCCAAAGCTACTGAATATCGGCGAAGTGGCCTCCACTTTCCGGCGGGCGCAAACTTTAGCGCCCGCCCGACTTTACCGCCCCAAAAGTGGCTATACTGAATTTCTAGGACTGGGTATTATGTAACGAGAAAGGATTAATTAGCAATCTTGTTGTAAGAGGCCCCTTGGGTCGGAGCGATCATAATATGATCGAATTCTTCATTAAGATGGAGAATGAAGTAGTTGACTCGGAGACTAGGGTCCTCAATTTAAATAAAGGAAACTATGATGGTCTGAGGAGCGAGTTGGGTTGGATTGATTGGGGAATGGCACTCAAAGGGTTGACGGTGGATAGGCAATGGCAAACATTCAAAGACCGAATGGATGAACTACAGAATTTGTTCATCCCAGTTTGGCATAAAAATAAAACAAAAAAGGTGACCCAACCATGGCTAACAAGGGAAATTAGGGATAGCATAAGGTCCAAGGAGAGGGCATATAAATTGGCCAGAAAAAGCAATAATCCTGAGGATTGGGAGCAGTTTAGGATTCAACAAAGGAGGACAAAGGGATTAATTAAGAAAGGGAAAATAGAATATGAGAGTAAGCTTGCAGAGAACATAAAAACTGACTGTAAAAGCTTTTATAGATATGTGAAGAGAAAAAGATTGGTGAAGTCAAGCGTAGGTGTTGAGTCTGTGTTTCCAAATGTAGTTATGCTGAATAACTGGACACAGACTACAGAAATAATTAAACAGGCCTTTAGTAATTGAGGGTCAGGGCTGAACTGGAATACAATTTGCTCCACAGGGTTTATATACCGGTGTGGTCACCACCGGTACTACAATGTACAGGAGCCATCAAAAAGTAGTCCATCACCTTAAGGTATCCTCTTAAGGTGGTACAGGTTACATACACTACAATTCCTCCCCTTTTAACTTAACAGTGTACACCCCAATTTAAACATTACATGGATAACATATATACAACTTTCACACAAAACTGTTCAAAGATTCAGCCTCTGAGGAGGCCTCCTGATCCGGGCCGGATAACGCCTTTCAGGGGTCTCTGGTTCTCGTTGCTGGGGTGACTCATTCATTTGATCTCCTATGGATTGAACATCATCATGTACGTTCGAGTCTGAGGTAGATGCTACAGGCTCAATAACTTCTTCAACTGGTGTCTCTGCCGTAGACATGGGGTTGACCCTTGTTCTCGATTCCACAAGTTGGTCAGCATGACGTCGTATTACGTTCTCTCCAACGTCTACCGTGTACATCAAGGGTCCTTGTCGGGCACGAATTGTTCCGGATTGCCATTTATCATTCCTATAGTCCCTGGCCAACACTGGTTGTCCTATTTCGAAACTCCGAGTGGCCTTGTTATTTACGTGCTGGAATTGCTTGTTTTCGACTTCCCTACGCACATTGGGTTTTAACAAATCCAACCGGGACCGCAACCTCCTGTTATAGAACATTATGGTAGGGCTTTGATTTGTCACTGCATGCGTGGCGTTTCGATATGTCATCAGGAAATTGTCCACCTTGTGTTGTAGTGGAATATGGTCTTCGCTCATGGCCTTTATCGCCTTTTTGAACGTTTGTACAAATCTCTCGGCCAACACGTTTGTAGCCGGATGATATGGGGCAGATGTATAGTGTTTCACCCCATTCTTTTTCATGAATTTCTGGAATTCTTCTGACACGAACTGTGGTCCGTTGTCTGAACATATTTGTTCCGGCAACCCATTCCTTGCAAATATGGTTCTTAGAACTGCGATCATCTTTTCAGAGGTAGTGGTCGACATCTTAATCACTTCTGGCCATTTAGAATGTGCGTCTACTGCTATCAAAAACATGGAATCCATGAATGGACCTGCAAAGTCGATATGCACATGTTGCCATGGGGTTGAAGGCCATTCCCACGGATGCAGCGGTGCAATTGGAGGTGCGTTTTGAACTTTTTGGCACCCTGAGCAGCTTTTAGTCAGATCCTCTATTTGTTTTTCGATACCTGGCCACCACACATAAGCCCTAGCAAGGCTTTTCATCTTGACTCCCCCCAGATGACCTTCATGCAATTCCTTCAGAACTCTCTCCCTTAATTTAGGAGGAATAATCACCCTTGTTCCATACATCAATGTTCCTTGACAGACGGACAGCTGTTCTCGTCTGGCTGAGAATGCTGGTAACAGTGGGTCGCCATTTGCTGGCCATCCCTTCACTGTCAAATCGTAGACCCGAGACAGTGTCGGGTCGTTTCGGGTCTCTCTCTCAATACCCGCATTGGTGACTGGTAAGCATTCGATGATGGTCGAGTGAAATATCTCGACAGGGTCAACTGCCGGTGCCTCTGCCGCTGTAGGTAGTGGCAGGCGCGACAGCCCATCAGTATTACCATGTTGCTTTGTAGCTTTGAATTCGATATCATATTGATGTGCCCCTAGGAAAAGGGACCATCTCTGAAGCCTCTGCGCCATCATAACCGGAACACCCTTCTTAGGGTTAAAAATGGAAACCAACGGCTGGTGATCTGTCAGCCGCGTAAACTTTTGGCCTTGCAGGTAATGGTTAAATTTCTTAACTCCCCACATGAGGCTGAGAGCCTCCCTATCTATCTGAGCATAGTTGCGCTCTGCGGAGGTCAATGATCTGGATGTGAACGCGACTGGCGTTTCCAAGCCATTTGGAAACTTATGTGAGAGCACTGCCCCGATACCATATGGAGAAGCATCACAAGCTAAGCGAATAGGCAGCGTTGGGTTAAAGTGAGCCAACACTTCCTTAGAGGTGATCAGTGCCTTGCTTTTTTGAAAAGCCTGCTTACAATCATCGCTCCACTTCCATGGTATTCCCATTTGCAAAAGAGTGTCCAGCGGGTGCAACACCGTGGATAAATTTGGAAGAAACTTGTGGTAATAGTTAACCAACCCAAGGAACGACCTCAACTGGGATACATTTTCCGGAGCGGGAGCTTTCACAACAGCTTCGATCTTGTCAGGTGACTTATGGAGCCCCTCCTGGTCAATGACGTGGCCGCAGTACAAGATTCGCTTTTGAAAGAACTCACATTTCTGGCGATTAAGTCTGAGCCCATATTCTTTCAATCTGGTGAGCACCTGCTCCAAATTCGCGAGGTGATCCTTATCATCATCTCCTGTAATCAGAATGTCGTCCAGGTAGCATTGTGTGCCTGGAATTCCCTGCAATACCTGCTCCATGGCCCTTTGCCAAATCACTGGAGCCGATGCCACTCCAAAAACCAGTCTATTATACCGATATAAGCCCTTATCTGTGTTGATCGTGAGATACTGGCGTGACGCTTCATCAACTTCCATCTGTAGGTACGCCTGCGCCAGGTCTATCTTGGTGAAGTGTTTCCCACCAGACAGCGAAGCGAAGATATCTTCAATCCGCGGAAGCGGATATTGCACCGTGTGAAGAACCGGATTAACAGTGATCTTGAAATCGCCACGGATGCGAACTTTCCCAGCTTCCCCCGGCTTGTTGCTCAACGAACGCTTCATGACAGGAACAATGGGTGTGGCCCATTCGCTCCAGTCCACCTTTGACAGTACTCCTGAACGTTCTAGCCCTTCCAGCTCTGCTTCCACAGCAGGTCGTATCGCATAAGGTACCGGTCTGGCTTTGAAAAATTTTGGGTTTGCATGTTCTTCAACCTTGATGTTTGCCGTAATTCCTTTCAGTGTTCCCAGTCCCTGTTGGAACACCTCCTTAGCATCGTCCAATATTTTGGACAGTTGTTTAGGTTTGACGTCGTCCTCTTTACAGGAATCTACAGTCAGTGCTTGTATGGAATGCCAGTCCACATTTATTCTCTGGATCCATTCCCGTCCCAGTAGTGGCGGACCTCCATCAGGTAACACATACAAGTCCATTTCCTGACTTTCTTTACCATTGTAGACCACATTTACTTTTATCTTTCCGATGGGGTATACTATTTGCCCCGTGTGTTGAGATACCGCGGCAAACGTGGGAGTCGAGACCAGAGCTATTGAAAACACAACTGCTTTATTCCAACCACATGACAAACAGGAACTAGAAAAGCCCGCGCATCCACTTAAATACTTCCCAGACAGGAAGTGCTCCCGGCAGCCTGTCCCTGCGGGAAACAAGTTGCTGGAGGAAAGGGCCCCCGGCTGGGGGCTTCTGCTTAGACTGTCTGTGCTGCCGTGAGCGGATTATGTCCAGTGGTGGCGTGTCGCCACAGAGCTCCCCCCAGAATCCGCTTAGGAGGAGTGGACGAGTCGTGACGGTGGTCTAATGGTTCTGCCGCAGCGGCTCTGAGTGGTCGCCGGTCTGGTTGGTTGGGTCGGGCGGTTCGCCGCCGGCTGTGCTGGCTTGCCGGGGGGACGGCCTCTAGTTGGAGGCTGGGCCACGGGGACCTGTTCCCCTGGTTCTGTGTGTGCTGGTTTGAGCCGGTCGATGGAGACTGTCTCGACCCTGTCGCCGAGTCGCAGCTTGAAGACCTTGTCCCTGGTTTGTAGTACCTCGTACGGACCGTCGTACGGGGGTCGCAGGGGCCCGTGGTGCGCGTCGTGTCGCACGAAGACGAAGCGCGCCTGCTGTAAATTTGGCGGGACGTGAGGCGCGAGTTCGCCATGTCGGTTGACCGGAAGTGGGGCGAACTGCTGAGCGGAAGAGAAAGAGTCGAGCCGCTGCTGTTCGGCCGACCAAGGCTTGGTAGGCTCCGGAAGGAATTCGCCTGGGACATGCAGCGGTTGTCCGTAGACTAACTCCGCTGCCGAGGACTGGAGGTCTTCCTTGACCGCGGTGCGTAGGCCGAGTAGCACCCACGGTAGGCGGTCAGTCCAGGTACTGTCCTGCAGGCCGGCGCGGAGTGAGGCCTTGAGTGACCTGTGGAAGCGTTCACAAAGTCCGTTGGCCTGTGGGTGGTACGCCGTGGTGCGGTGGAGCGTCACCCCGAGGTTGCGTGCTGTGGCCGTCCAGAGTTCGGAGGTGAACTGGGCGCCTCTGTCGGAGGTTATGTCGGCCGGTACGCCGAACCTCGCAACCCAGGTGTTAACGAACGCCCTGGCAATGTCGGCTGTGGTGGTGGAGGTCAGCGGCACTGCCTCAGGCCAGCGTGTGTAGCGGTCGACCATCGTGAGGAGATAAGTTTGGCCTTGCGATGGCGGCAGGGGACCGACGATGTCGACGTGTACGTGGTCGAAGCGGCGGCTGGGTACCTCGAAGTCTCCCAGGGGTGCTTTGGTGTGCAGCTGTACCTTAGCCCATTGGCAGGCGAGGCAGGAGGTGGCCCAAGTCCGAACATCTCTGCTGAGGCCGCGCCAGACGAAGCGCTTGGAGAGGAGTTTGACGGATGCGCGGGAACCCAGGTGAGAGAGCCCGTGGAGCGCGTCGAAGACGCGGCGGCGCCAGGTCTCAGGGACGACCGGCCTGGGTTGGCCAAGTGAGACGTCGCACATGACTGCCGTGGCTTCGGGCCCGTGCACGACCTTGGCTAGGCGTAGCCCTGGCAGGTTGGTAGCCGCCGAGAGGAGGTCTGGGTCCGTGAGCTGGGCCGCTGCTAGTTGTGCGTAGTCGACCGCGAGGTGATTCGCACAGACGGCGGGACGGGAAAGGCAGTCGGCGACCACGTTGTCTCTACCGGAGACGTGCTGAATGTCCGTAGTAAACTCGGAGACGGCCGCGAGCTGGCGTTGCTGCCTAGCGGACCAGGGTCCGGTGTGCTTGGCCATCGCGTATGTGAGTGGCTTGTGGTCCACATACGCGGTGAAGGGGCGGCCTTCCAGGAGGAACCTGAAATGGCGGACCGACAGGTGGAGTGCGAGAAGCTCGCGGTCGAAAGTGGAGTATTTGACCTCCGGGGGGCGCAGTTGGCGGCTGTAGAAGGCAAGTGGCTGCCACGCGCCATTGACCCACTGCTCGAACACGGCCCCGACCGCGTGGTCGGAGGCGTCGGTGGTGAGCACGACCCGGGCATCGGCCCTCGGGTGCGCGAGCAGAGTGGCGTCGGCGAGCGCGTTTTTGGTGGTGTCGAAGGCGGCTGCCGTGTCAGTGGTCCAGGCTACGTCCATCTTGCCGGATTTTCCTCGGAGGGAGTCGTATAGGGGCTTCATGAGGGCTGCGGCTCTGGGGATGAACCTGTTGTAGAAGTTCACCATCCCGAGGAACTCCTGGAGGCTCTTGATGGTTGTGGGGCGGGGGAATTGCTGGACGGCCTGCACCTTGTTGGGCAGGGGGACGGCCCCAGCAGGGGTGATGTGGTGACCGAGAAAATCGATCTCGGTTAGGCCGAATTGGCACTTCGCCGGGCTGAGGATGAGCCCGTGTTGGGTTAGGCGCCCGAACAGGATGCGAAGGTGTTCGAGGTGTTCCTGTTTGGAGGAGCTGGCCACGAGAATGTCGTCTAGATAGACGAATAGGAAGTTCAGGTCCCGGAGGACTGAGTCCATAAGGCGCTGGAAAGCCTGTGCTGCATTCTTGAGGCCGAAGGGCATCCTCAGGAACTCGAACAGGCCGAATGGGGTGATGACGGCCGTTTTGGGGATGTCCGCGGGGTGTACGGGGACCTGGTGGTAACCGCGCACCAGGTCGACTTTGGAAAAGACGGTTCGTCCGGCCAGTCGGGCCGAGAAGTCCTGGATGTGTGGCACCGGGTATCGATCGGGGGTGGTGGCGTCGTTGAGGCAGCGGTAGTCCCCGCAAGGGCGCCAGCCTCCGCCGGGCTTGGGGGCGATGTGGAGGGGCGAGGCCCAAGGGCTGCTGGAGCGGCGGATGATGCCGAGTTGTTCCATGTTGGTGAACTCGGCCCGCGCGATTTCCAGCTTGGCCGGGTTGAGTCTGCGGGCGTGGGCAGAAACTGGGGGGCTGGTGGTGGGGATATAGTGTTCCACACCGTGCTTGGCGGCTTTGGCCGAAAAGGTCGGGTTAGTGAGGGCGGGAAACTCAGCTAGGAGTGCCGAGTAGTCGTCCGTGGCTCTGGCGAGGCAGTAGGTCGTCAGGCCGGCCGAACGGGCCGGGGTAAAGGTGCCAGGGATGGGGGCCATAGTGTTGATGTCGACGAGGCGGTGCCTCGGAATGTCGACAAGGAGGCCGTGGGCGCGTAGGAAGTCGGCGCCGATGAGTGGGCAGAGGACCTTGGCTGTGAGGAACTCCCAGCGGTAGCGGCGGCCCGCGAGGTCGAGCGTGACCATGCGGGTGCCATATGTGCGGATTTCAGAGCCGTTGGCTGCAGCCAGTGTGATACCCCGTGTGCCGCGTTGGATCTCGAGGGCGGAGGCGGGGGTGATGCTGTGCTGGGCCCCTGTGTCGCACAGAAATTGGCGGTTGGTTCTGTCGTCAGTGACGTACAGTAGGGGCTCCTACTGCCCCGCGGCCATCGCGGGGGCCGGTGTGGGGGGGGGTTTGAAGGAACACGGTGGCATGCAGCGTTGAGCCCTAGCGCCAAAACGGGTGTGGTAGTAGCAGTGACCCGGAGTGGTAGGGCGGTCGGGCCTAGCGGCCCGGGAAGACCGCGTGGTCGTTGCCGTGAGGTCGGGCGCGACGTCGCGAGCGGCCTGTGCAGAGAGCAGCCGGTCGGCCTTTTCGGCTATATCATTCAGGTCCATGGAGTCAGACTCCACAATGAGCGGGCGGATGCTGGCGGGGAGCTGCCGAATGAAAAGCGTGCGAAAAAGGGCGCCGGGATTTTTGTCGTCTGAGAGGGACAGCATGTGGGAAAGCAGGTCTGATGGTGAAGCATCACCAAGGCCGGGGAGGTCCAGGAGTTGGCAGTGGCGCTGGTAAGAGGACGTTTGAAATTTTTTAAGTAGCGCAGCCTTCAGATGTTCGTACTTGCCCTCCGTTGGTGGATTCTGCAGCGCTGCCCAAACCTTGGGGACTGTAGCGTAGGTGAGCGAGGCGATGAGGTAGTCGTACTTCGTGGCGTCGACTGTAATGCCTTTCAGCCGGAATCTGGACTCAGCTTGAACGAACCAGGCTTCGGCGAGGTTCTCCCAAAAGTCTGGTAATTTAACCGTGACTGCGTTTGTATCCGCCATGCTAGCTTAGGATTCGTCCTGAGCGTCGGGGTCACCAGTGTTGAGATACCGCGGCAAACGTGGGAGTCGAGACCAGAGCTATTGAAAACACAACTGCTTTATTCCAACCACATGACAAACAGGAACTAGAAAAGCCCGCGCATCCACTTAAATACTTCCCAGACAGGAAGTGCTCCCGGCAGCCTGTCCCTGCGGGAAACAAGTTGCTGGAGGAAAGGGCCCCCGGCTGGTGGCTTCTGCTTAGACTGTCTGTGCCGCCGTGAGCGGATTATGTCCAGTGGTGGCGTGTCGCCACATGTGTATGTTTTCAATACAATCTCCGTATCCCTCAGGGGAATGTGCGAGAATAACCTTTTGTAATCTTGCTTATTCATGACCGTCAATGCCGATCCAGTGTCCAATTCCATCTTCACTTGGACTCCTGCTATCCGAAGCATGACACAGATAGTTTGGTGGTCTGCTGTGTTACCCACATTATGTATTTTTAGACAACCCAGTTCCTTACTGCTGGAGTCTGAATCCATCTTCTGTTCATCCGAACTGTTCTCTGTCACCTTGTGTACTTTTTTGTACTTCTCCTGCGGCGACTTTTTGCTGCTGGTCTTCTTTCCTGACCGGCATACTCTCGCTATGTGACCAAGTTTGCCACATTGCCTGCATTCTTTATCTTTGAACCAGCACTGGTTCTGGTCATGCGTTGTCCTTCTGCAACGATAGCACTTTACTGCACCCAATGCCATTTCATTGGTGCTGAATTCCAATGGCCTTTGCTGTATCTCTGCAGCGCCTCGTGCTGCTGCCTCGTGCGATGCTGCAATGCTGAAAGCTTTGTCCAGCGTAAGATCCTTTTCCTCTAGCAGTCGCTTCTGGGTTCCTTCCCTTAGGAGCCCACACACAAACTTATCTCTCAGTGCGTCTGCTAGTCCTGTACCGAACTGACAGTACTTTGATAACTTGCGCAGTTCGATTAAGAATTCAGCGTTGCTTTCCTCTTTAAGTTGAATTCTTTTGTAGAATTTAAATCGTTCCGCTATCAGCAGCGGCGTGGGGTTTAAATGCTCTTGCAGGATAGTAGCAATATCCACGAAACTCTATCCTACCGGTTTATCTGGTGTTACAAGGTTCCTTAATAACCCGTATGTCTTCGCACCCATCGAGTTTAATAGGGTTAGTGCTTTCTTATCCTCCGGTACCTCATTCGTTGTACAGTAAACTTCGACGCGTTCCACATAAGTGGCCCAATCTTCCACATCGCTATCAAAAGCAGTGATGTTACCCGTTTTTGGCATCCTTGTTGAGTTTCCTTTCCTTCGGATATGATTATTATTATTTTTATTTTTTTTTTCAAAATGGCGGCTTCCCGCGCTTGGCGGCTTTTCCCGCGCTTGTCTTCTTCCCCCGCTGACTCAAAATGGCGATTACCGTGCTGTTGCCGTTCTCGCCTCCCAGCGGTCATTTATTTTCCCCTACGCTGCTGCTCTTGTTCCCCGCCGCTCCCGCGGTCCTTGTGGACATAAACGCTTTTCTGGCTGCTGCGCGTCTCTGCCCCGATTGCAGTCCGGCCCCTGACACCGGCTCCGGTCGTGTTCTCCGCCCTTTTCGTTGTTTCCCTCCCCTTCTCTTACTGACAACTCGGCCGACTTCCCCCCCGTGCCGCTCGATCGGGCTTACCCTCCGCTGTCGTCGAAGGGATGTTCACTGATGTTTGACTTTGTGGCCAGAAACCAACCCGGGTTCCCGATTGCCTCCCATGCTATGCAGTGCCCAGCAGGATGTTGAGGGTGCATGTCCTTGATCAACGCCCGTTTCAGAGGCGAAGCTTCCTTTGATGCAACTGCCGCTAGGTAAGATCAGACTCGTCGCCACTGTTGAGTCTGTGTTTCCAAATGTAGTTATGCTGAATAACTGGACACAGACTACAGAAATACTTAAACAGGTCTTTAGTAATTGAGGGTCAGGGCTGAACTGGAATACACTTTGCTCCACAGAGTTTATATACCGGTGTGGTCACCACCGGTACTACAATGTACAGGAGCCATCAAAAAGTAGTCCATCACCTTAAGGTATCCTCTTAAGGTGGTACAGGTTACATACACTACAGTAGGTCCCTTGCAGTCAGAATCGGGGGAATTTATAATGGGGAACAAAGAAATGGCAGACCAACTAAATATATATTTTGGTTCTGTCTTCACAAAGGAGGACACAAATAACCTCCCAGAGATGCCGGGGAACATAGGGTCTGATGAAAGGGTGGAACTGAAAGAAATCAGTATTAGTAGGGAAATGGTGTTAGGAAAATTGATGGGACTGAAGGCCGATAAATCCCCAGGGCCTGATAATCTACATCCCAGGGTACTTAAGGAAGTGGCCCTAGAAATAATAGATGCATTGCTGGTCATCTTCCAGAACTCGATAGACTCTGGAACGGTACCCATGGATTGGCGGGTAGCTAATGTCACCCCACTATTCAAAAAAGGTGGTGGAGAAAAGGCGGGGAATTATAGATCGGTAAGCTTGACATCGGTAGTGGGGAAAATGCTAGAGTCCATTATAAAAGGTGTAATAGCAGAGCACTTGGAAAGCAGTGACTGGATCGGACAAAGAGATTAGCGTGCAAAATTAAGGCACATGGGATTGGGGGCAAGGTATTGACTTGGATAGAGAACTGGTTGGCGGACAGAAAGCAAAGAGTTGGAATAAACGGGTCATTTTCCGAGTGGCAGGCAGTGAGTAGTGGGGTACCGCAAGTAACGGTCCTAGGACCCCAGCTGTTCACAATATATATTAATGATCTGGACGAGGGAATTTGATGTAATATCTCCAAATTTGCAGACGACACAAAACTGGGGGGGAGGGCATGCTGTGAGGAGGATGTTGTGAAACTCCAGCACGATTTGGACAGGTTGGGTGATTGGGCAGAAACATGGCAAATGCACTATAATGTGGATAAATGTGAGGTTATCCACTTTGCTGGCAAAAACAGGAAGACAGATTATTATTTGAATGGTAATAGATTGGGAGAAGGGGAAGTGCAAAGAGACCTGGGTGTTCTTGTATACCAGTCGCTGAAGGTAAGCATGCAGGTGCAGCAGCCGGTTAAGAAGGCAAATGGTATGTTGGCCTTCGTAGCAAAGGGTTCGAGTACAAGAACATGGATGTCTTGCTGCAGTTGTACAGGGCCTTGGTGAGACCACACCTTGAGTATTGTGTGCAGTTTTGGTCGCCTTACCTGAGGAAGGACGTTCTTGCCATGGAAGGAGTGCAGCGAAGATTCACCAGGCTGATGCCTGGGATGGCAGGAATGACGTATGAGGAGAGATTGTGTCGATTGGGCTTATACTCACTGGAGTTTAGAAGATTGAGAGGGGATCTCATCGAAACCTATAAAATTCTGTCAGGCCTGGACAGACTAGATGCAGGAAGGATGTTTCTGATGGCCGGGGAGTCCCGAACCAGGGGTCATAGTCTAAGGATAAGGGGTAAGCCATTTAGGACTGAAATGAGGAGGAATTTCTTCACCCAGAGAGTGGTGAACCTGTGGAATTCTCTGCCACAGAGGGCGGTGGAGGCCAGCTCATTAAGTATATTCAAGAAAGAGTTGGATATATTTCTTAAGGCTAAAGGGATCAAGGGATATGGGGAGAAGGCAGGGACCGGGTACTGAATTTGGATGATCAGTCATGATCTCATTGAATGGTGGAGCAGGCTCGAAGGGCCGAATGGCCTACTCCTGCTCCTATCTTCTATGTATCTATGTATCTATGTTCTCATGAATATGAAATTGTCCCCTTTTGTCTGGGTCAACATTTTGATGGCCTCTGTCTCCAGGCCAATCTTGACTAGATCTGCATCTAATTCATATGCACACGTGTGGGTCTGGTTTCGTTCTCTCAGAAACGGCTTCCAGAACTTACTGTGGGTTGAATCCACAAATCTGTCTGAGGTTGCGCAGGAACCATTTTAAAGTGTCCCAATACGCTGGTCACATGGTATGGTGGCCATTTTGTATGCCCCTTTTTCTGGGCTTCTTTTAAAACATCTTTAAAATCATGGCCTCTTCTACCATTTGACCCTTACCAACATAAAGTCCAATTTTGTGAATCCTACACTCCCCCCTGATGACACTGTAACTTGCTTGAAGTATCATAATTCTGGGTGAGCAAAATTTTCTGACCCTCCACATTCTAACCATCCCCAGTATTTACCTATCTATGACCCCACGACACATGCATTTCCCATATCAGAAAAATCTAGTGTACATTAAGCATCGATAGGTGGCAATACCTTGGAGTTAAAAATCTAACAACTTACTTCCAGGCATGGAGGGGGGTCCTTATACCCCTACATCACCTAGTGCATACACATTACTTTCTAATAATAACATCACATCTAATAAAACTTTAATAATAAAAATAAAGTACATACATGAAAAATTCAAGATACACATGAATACAAATCAAAAATAGTACAGAGGAGGGAGGGAAATCTTTAACTTTATACAAAGCAGCAAAATCTAAACGGGTGTCTCTTCTTCTACCCGCACATAATGCTCCCTCCGTTCCCCTCTATTCTCATACTTTTACGCATGTTTGACCATTTTACAGTGTAAAAACAGTAAATAAACTACAATGACAACCTGGCACACTACAAGAATGTGGGAGGCTATCCTAATCCAGGAAGGGATTTCTATGTTAGCGAACAGGTCTCACCATGGTGGGGTCACTATATCCAATATGTCTGCCCCTATCTCTAAAGTCTTCTGCTCCAGTGTGTAGAAGTGTTTCTGTGAAACAACAACGGCTTTTAATATCTTGGTGAGGTGTTCAGGGAGAGGGGGAATGATATATCCAAAATGTGCAACAAATCGCTGCAAATCGGTGAAATTCTCTTTCACAGTGATGTGAACAGTGGAAGGTTCAGGAATGGGGACAATTCGCTCTTGGGCCACTTGAACTTCTGCCCTGGGCTTGAAACAGAAGCTGCTGTCACTAACTGGACACCAACCGTGCTGTCCATGTTGGTAGTGGGGCGCTGCAGTGGTGACACAGTATGTCCCAGCTCCTATATATGCCACCTGCGGGGGCACATGGCCTTGTGCCATTGCCTCCATGGTGCAATTTATAGGCTTCGCGCCAGCAGTTCTGAACCTGCACTGTGGTTTTCAATGGGCATTCAAGTGCTGGGGACACAGGATGATGTGCGCTCCCCGGCTCCAGCACCCCGAGAGGTCGGTACCCGTCATTGCATGCTCCCATCGAATGACGTAAGGTGGGACCCCCATGTAGCGAATGTGCGCACTCCCCTGAATGACTCCAATGTTCTCCACCCTGTATACCGGGGCGGGTTTGGCTGTCTTTCCCATCACCGGCATTCTTACCACTATACACATAATGGTGTGATTAGACCATCCACAGTCCATTGGGACTGGGTAGGCCTCTGAAGCTAGTCTGAGCTGGCACAGACTCAATGCATTCTCAAAAGGGTGGAGGGCTGCGAGGTGCTTGTTGCTGATCCAGGATGGGACTAAGCCTTGCTTTAAATCCTCCAGATTACTGCGGCCCTCACCCAGTAACCACGCCCTGTATAGCACACAAGCTTCGTTCTGCGCAGCCTGATCGGACGCATTCCGATCCTCCCTGATGAGAGCATTTACCGTTCTGGCGTGTTTCTCCAGCTCAGCTATTATCTCTTTTAAGTGTAGTGTCATGGCCTGGTCCTCGTGTAACTCACAACCCACTACCTTATTCTCATCAGTCAGTATCTTTCTTAACTGTGTTTTCAAACCATTGATTTGGGTTTGCAGCTCCACGTCATCCAGTGTGTTGATAACGGGAGTTCCTGTATTAAAAGCTGTGAAAATATCATTTACTGCACCCCTTCTTTGTCTCCCTATTCTGTCCAAGACCTCGTGTGGTGTGGTGTACAATTCGGCTCTGTCGACATCGGCAAAGTCGAATTCGTAAAACTGTTTAAACATGTTTGTCAACAGGACCTGGTATAATTGCTCCGTTTCCCAGGGGCACCATGCTGGCAATCTTACCTCAGTGAGGTTTAAAATCACCGAAGCCACCGCGTAGTGGACCCCTTGGTACAGTACCTGATCTGTGGGTACCAATACCAATCCTTTCCCGGGTCCCTTTGTCGCGGTGGGGCACCCTTCCTTGAGGGCTTTAGCTACTGGAACTGTGGGCACGGGCTTACGGGGTGGGGTGATGAGCTCCGTGGCGTTTACTGGGATCTGTGAGTGTGGGACTCCGCACGCCCGTGAGCTGACGTCCCACCTCATTCCTTGCCCAGCATCCTGCCACTGTCTTTGGAAAAAGATGGAGACGCCTGTGGGGCAAGCGCGTTCTGAACCCCACATACAGATGTAGTTCCCCTCATCTGGTTCCCACCATTTGTCCCAACAGACACTCAACCCCCCGTGTGTTCCCGTTATTGTCTGATGGGTGTTATTACCCAATCTTTCCCATTCCACCATCGAGTTCTTCATGGTGCTGCTCAACTTGCACAGCCACCACCAGCGGTCCAAAGGTACATGTCCATTGCAAACAAGGCAAATCTTCTTGCCCACGGTGACGCTGATCCTGGGTACAATGATCCGCATCCTGGGGCACATCAGAGACGTTTCCCTGTACGCGAACCCCGTCTGGCTGGAGTATTCAGTGGAGTTCAACCCCAGCCAGCCTGGCCATCTCCCTTCATGGAAGTAGGCGGCAGTCTCTTCAGCGTCCCGTGAGCCGGTTCCATCAGTCACGATGGGGCCTCTATTTCCAGAGCACCCATAAACGGTGGAATCCTTGGTGCGGCCCCGATAGGCCCAGCTCCATCCGACCATCATGAACGCGACGAGGATCCCTCTCATCTTTCTTCTGGTTCCTGCAGTAAATCAAATGATATAGCCAGGCTCCCGAGAGATTCTGGCTTAGGTGCTAGCATGATCGGGTCTTTCGACCTCGATCCAAAACAACACATACTGGGCAGATTTAAAACTACTTAAAATCTAATTATTTTAATATTTATACACCTTAAACTTAAACTAAACTTAACTTATGTACAGCGCCGCCCGTCCCCGGGCGGCTTGCCTAATCCCTTATTGGGCTGCAGCTTGCCGCTCCCTGTGGCGGGGCTGCAGTGACCTGTGGCTCTGGACTGCAGCTCGCCGCTCCCTGTGGCGGGGCTGCAGTGACCTGTGGTTCTGGTTCCCCGCAGCCTTTTGCTGCTAATCGGGGACTGTGTTTTTTCATGGATTTTTGAAGTCGGCGTTTGCTGGGGGTAGGGGACTCGGGCCAAGGTTTTACAGGCTGAGGCTTTCGAGTCGACCTGCAAAAAGGTACTTTGGGCGTGGCTCCCTTAGCGAGTGGACCTTCGGGTGGGACCTTAGCTCTCACAGCCCGTGGCTCTTCCACGGCTGTAGGCTTCGGCTTCGGCTCCCTTCCCTCAGGCTCCGCCCCTTTGGGATTTGGGCAGGCTCCCTTGGCGAGTGGACCTTCGGTTGGGACTTCAGCTCTCACAGCCCGTGGCTCTTCCACGACTGTGGGCTTCGGCTCCCTCCCCTCAGGCTCCGCCCCTTCGGGAATTGGGCCTGTGGCAGACGGCTCCTCCTCACCTGTCCCTACAGGTGGAGGATCTCTGCCCCCAATTTCTACCTCCCTCACGCTCGAGTCGAGGGCGGGATCCCCGTCCTCCGACTCCACCTCTTCCAGAATCGTGTCTAGGGCGGGACCTTGTTGTTCGGGCCCCTCCTCGTCCGAGTCCCAGTCCATCGGAGAAAGCTCCCCCCAGGTGGGCGGGACCTCTTCTCCTTCCAAGCAGGCTACAACACCAGCTTGTGTGGTCTGTGACTCATCGCGCGCCTCAGGCTGAGGATCTTTATCCTCAGACCTGGCTTCGATTGCTGATGCTCTTGCACCCGATTTAAACAGTTTGCACGGCTTCATGCTAAACCACTTGTTGCGTCGGGACACCTCCACTGTGCGAGTGGCGTAGACCGGCGGATTTTGCACCGATTCCAGCTCATCCTCCTGGTCTACGGTTCTCTCGCCAGCGCATAGGGTTAGACCCATGAATTTTACTTCTCGCCGGCCAACCCGCACCTTCGTAGGGGTTTCCTTAACACTCTCTATCTCCTTCACACTCGTACCCTCTCCCCAGAGACAATGATTTCTCAGGTCCACGTGGATCCCGTGGGCTACCAAGAAATCAGGCCCCAGGACTCCCGTTCCACCTCCCACTTCATTAGGGTACACTTCCACGTGGTGCGGAGTGGTCCTAAACGAATGGAGAGGGGAAGGGAATGTGCACCAGCCTGTTCTTCGCCTGTGAAGCCCGACAGAAGGTAAGGGACCCCAGTGGACAGAGGCGAGGCGGTGGGGTTATCTGCTTGGATTACGGTGCACGATGCTCCCGTGTCCAACAGATGTGTTCCCTTCACCTCCTCCACCTCCATCTCCACGAGGGGTCGTCTACATACATCATATCGCAGCGCACACAGGTAGACGGGCTGCGCCGACTCTAGTCACTTGGGTACAGCGATCGGAGTTTCGGGAGCGACAAGGCCGGTGGTGACAGCTATTTTCCCCTGTGAGGTCATCAGAGACCGCATTGTCTCTATGATTGACTCAATCGCAGCGGGATTCATAACCGCACCAGCTCCTTGTGCTGCGGCTGGAGCGACGGCTTGGGTTTTGGCCGGTGCTGGGGCGGCGGTCTGGGCTTGGGCTTGGGCTGCGGGAAATCTCCCTTTATTATCCTTCCACGGATTTCTACAGTCCTTGCGCCAATGTCCATCCTTCCCACACCCGTAGTGATTGAGCTTGGCTTGGACAGGGTGATTCCCCTCCTGACGCCACTCCTTCTGACTTGGGGCTGTGGGTTTTGCCTCATGCACCTTTCCCTTCTGGGGAGGTGTTTCCTGACCTCTACAATTCTTATACGCTACATTTAACTGACGGAGAGCCGCCTATTCCGTGACACCGGGACCTTGGGGATCAAACCAAGATCTGGCTAGGGCCCTTATCTCTGGCAAGCTGTTGGTAACCAAACAACGGAGCCAATGAACCTGCTGTTCATCGCTCATTGCAGCCCGTTCAGGCATACCCGGACAGCTGCGTCGATACACTGGCCACAGCCATTCTGCGAAAGCCCGTGGGGGTTCTCCAGATAAATGCATGGTCCCTTCTACATGGCCGAACGGACTACTGTCGTCCACTCCCATTACTTCTAAAACTTCCTCCCTGAGATCCGTATACCCTTTCCGTCCCCTCTTGCCATCCTCTGAGAGGCACTGAAGGATTGTGGAATCCAGGGAGAAAAGCAACAGTTTGACCTGTTCCTGATCATCACAGTCACTGATTGCTGCTGTTTCCTCTCTCTCTCTAAAATGAATTGAGGGATCTCCCTTTACTGTGAGTCGTGTGAGGTGGCTCACCATGGACCTTAATTGTGGGCCAGCATAGGGCACCACGAGCTGGTTCTGGTGGGGTCCGACACTGACATCGGCAGCGTTGGGACCGAACCTCTGGTGCCGAGCGGGACACATCGGTGCCGGTCCCGTCTTTGCTACCAGTGGTTCTTCCATACACTCCACCTCGGCTACCTCCTCTTTCGCTACCCCCTCCTTTTCCGACCAAGTCTCACTACAGCTCGGCGGTGCTGAGGGCTCGGTGGCTGGTACCACAATTACCTCAGCTGGAATCGGCTCTTTTGATTCCTTTAAGAAGTCCATGTGACTAGCTTTCGGGCTGACGAGACACACCATGCCTCTTGCCTTAACCAGGGCCGTTCTTAGGTCCTCTATGGTCTTTTGGCAGTGGCCGTGGTCTGTGCTCTCAAACCCGTGCTCGAGGGCCAGCTTGTTAGCTGCCTTAACCTCCACCACTCTCTCCTCCTGCGCTCTTAGCTGTTGTGCGAGGCGGGCGTTTTTCTCCCGTATCCTCGTTTCATTGATCTTTGCCTCAGTAACCTGGCACTCTAGGTACTCTATCCTAGCCTGATGTTGACTAGCTACCACTTGGCGTTCCTGATTCAGCACGTGAAGCGCTGTGATGAGTTTTCCCCACCCATGGCCTTTTCCTCTCTCTCTGCTGCCTGGGTTGTGATCTTGGCTGCCTGTGCTGCATCGACCCGGTCCAAGATCTAGACCTGCTTCTTGTAACACATCAGCCACACTGCCTGCTCCACTGACTTCTTATGCTCTTAGCTCTCTGTCCACCTGATGGCTGCATCCACCGGACGCCCATCCAGCAAGAGATCGGAAATCCACTGTTTAGCGAGATGTACCTTGCCAAAGACATAATTCGCTATCCTCTCATCCATTGCATTTTGACCATTCAAACTTGGATCTGCTACATTGCAATCCTGCTGCCAGAGTCCTGCTGCGGTCGCCATTTTCTGTAAGGGGTTTTCCTCGAGATGTTTCCCTGAGGTTTCTCGCTCAAGAGGCCTCTCTCTCTTGCACAGTAAACCTTGAGTGGTTTGACCCACTCGCCCCTTAGATTCTATACTCTGGTCTTAGGCGCAGGAACTAGAATGTAGAGAAAACTCTTGTCGACCAAGTTTGATGAAACAAAATGAAATTTTATTGCATAAGGAAAAATATCAAATCAAATGCAAGCAGATAAGGGAGTACATGGGAGGGAAAAACACACAAACAAATCATAACGACACAGTACTATCTAAAGCAAATACAGGCATCTTATACTCTACAAAGATCATTATGAAATAAGGAAACACATGGAACATCGCGGGACAACAACTCATGTTAGTTGTACCCTTAAATCCACCCCCTTATTAAACCTATCTAGATCTGATTGTGAAAGGCCAGAAACATGCTCACCAATCCCACTAGGAAGTGCAAGGTTTTGAAATCGAGTCTGTGTTTGGTCCTTTCAGGTGTTTCGTCTCCACGTGGATCGTGGAGCCCCTCCGAGCTGTGTCACACCTCTCTCCTGAGGTGGGGGTCGGGGGCGGCTGGACACCGGCGGGCCTGGGTGTTGGCGGGGTCGAGGATCGTCGGCTCGACCCTGGTTAGAGGAGCCTTGGGCTGGCTCCCATCGCTTCTTCAGTTTCTTTTCTCTCTTCTCCCGAGCCAGGGTGGCTGGAAGGTTTCTTCTCTTGGGACCTTTATTTTTTTTGTCTCTTCTCCCAAGTTGGGTTGATGGCCTCTCATTCTGGCAATGGCCTGGGGATGGTCGATGATCTCCCGATGTGCTTCCCCGGGGCGGAACGCCAGTTCCGAGACGGCCTTCTCGATGTTGGCTTTCTTCTTCCTCCTGCGAGTGCCTGCTTCTTCTTCTGGGTGTCCGGATTCAAAACTGGACACAAGCTGCAATGGTCTCCAAGCTGCAACTGTCTGCGTTCCAACTCGCTTTCTGTAACCCCCTCCAACTGTAACTCCAGTTATACCTTTTCTTCAGAGGCTTCACTTCCCGCCCAAAATCAGGTTAGTCTTTGTTTTATTTTTGGCGGGCTGGGAGCACAGTGCGGTAGTCATTATATTTTAAAATGTCTTAAACGGCTGGTAACAGGCCCATCTCTGGTCTGGAATTACCATCATTGTTTTTAATGGCCTGCTGATCTCGTTATCTAGTCCTGGGTGCTTTTCTCATGAATATGAAATTGTCCCCTTTTGTCTGGGTCAACATTTTGATGGCCTCCGTCTCCAGGCCAATCTTGACTAGATCTGCATCTAATTCATATGCATACGTGTGGGTCAGGTTTCGTTCTCTCAGAAACGGCTTCCAGAACTTACTGTGGGTTGAATCCACAAATCTGTCTGAGGTTGCACAGGAACAATTTTAAAGTGTCCCAATAAGCTGGTCACATGGTATGGTGGCCATTTTGTATGCCCCTTTTTCTGGGCTTCTTTTAAAACAGTCTTTAAAATCATGGCCTCTTCTGCCATTTGACCTTTATTAATATAAAGTCCAATTTTGCGAATCCTACAAAAGGCAATGGGGATCAGATTGAGGGTGATGGGAACTTCATACTTACTTTTCCAGTGCATTGAAGGTCATTGAATCTTTTCCTGCACTGCATCCAGGTGCGTCGTGTGACCCCCAAGGAGTTGACCTCCCCAGCCACCTGTATCCACACAGCTTTGGTCTGACTGGGAGGCCTCTTCCTCCCTGATGAAGGGAACAGGACCTCCCTGTGGGCCCTAGCCCCATCCACCAATGCCTGTAGTGCTGCCTCGTCAAACTTAGGAGCTGCTCTTGGCCTCCCGCTGGCCATTGTTCCTGCAGGTTACTGTGCCATCAAATGGAGAAAGCTTGGTAGTCTGCAGAAGAAGCAAGGCTTGTTGTGGACCTTAAAGGCAGCAGCAATGATGACGTCATCAGAGAGGACTTTCAGTCATGAGAAACCCATTTGCAAAGGCTTCCCACATGTTGGAACTCAATTGGCCAATTGTTAAAATTGCATCAATCTCCCACATCCATTCAGATTTGTGTGGGAAACACGAAATTCGGGGAACACGCCAATAGCCCGCAGCTGATTTAAAATCGAGGCCTTTATCTCTACTGCCTTTATCCCATCCTTTATCCCCCCTCCTTTTCCATTCTGCCTATCTCTTCTAAAAGTCAAGTATCCTGGAAAATTTAGTTCCCAATCTTGGTCACTCTGCAACCATGTCTCCATAATGGCTATTAGACAAACCCATTTATTTCATCTGATTAGATCAAACCCATTTATTTCTATCTAACACTTACCTCATGGATTCTGCCCTTCTCACCTTCTTGCACCTGCGCCTAGGAAACCCGGCCTAGGTGAGTTCAAATTAGAATGACTGTTAAATGAAGGCCTCATTATAATATTTAAATGACCAACCAGCTTCCCATGAGTGAATTGGTCGCCCGCCCCCAACCCATCTCTCTTAAAACCGGAAGTAGAGGCAGGTTCGAGGCAGGTTGGGTTCCTGTTTCAGAGTTTTTGAATTTTAATCCCTGACCCGACACCAACTCACCCATTTTTGGGAGTTAAGATTCAGCCCTATGTGAGGGAATTACAGATATATCCAGAGGTTCTTCTTGAGTGAATTTTTGTGTCAATCAAGGTGAAAGATTCAGGCCAGTTGTACATTTCTTGGACAAGATAGCATGGGAGAAATTTATTGAACTACATGAAGAGGTTGATAATAGAACAATTTATAAACCAAGGGTAGTGTGAAGAAATGGAAAATACACCACTGTACACTGGAAAACAAGCTAACTCATAATTTGTGCAATAATGATCAATAACCAATGAATTCAGATAGTTCTCGTGTGCAAGAAGTTAGTGACCCAATGATTTGCTAACACATTCTCACACAAAGAAAGAATGGTGGAGCTTATTTGCATGAAACCCATGCAAAAAAATGGCTTCTCACTAGCTGAGAGAGATTGGGTGGGACTGGTGTTTTTCCTCCTAGAACTCACGGAAACAGGGAAGTTACACAGAATGACATAGAATTTTACAGCACAGAAACAGGCCACACACCCATCAGATCTATGCAAGTGTTTATGCTCAACACGAGCCTCCACCCATCTTACTTCATCTCACCCTTTCAACATATTCTTCTATTCCTTTCTCCCTCATGTACTTATCTAGCTTCCCTTTAAATGCAGCTATGCTGTTCGCCTCAACCACTCCATGTAGTAGCGAGTTCCATATTTGCATCACTCCTGAATTCTTTATTGGATGTATTAGTGACTATCTTATATTTATGGCCCCTAGTTTTGGACTCCTCCACAAGTGGAAACATCTTCTCTTCTCTACCTCTACCCGATCAAATACCTTTATAATCCCTTTATAATTTTAAAACCTCCATCAGGTCACCTCTCCAGTTGTCTCTTTTCTAGAGAAAAGAGCCCCAGTCTGTTCAAACTTTCCTGATAGTTGTACCCTTTCAGTGCTGATATCATCCTTGTCAATCTTTTTTGCACTTTCTCTAGTGCTTCTATATACAAACTACCCTTGGTTTATAATTTTTTTTTTAATATGAAGACCAGAACTCTGCACATGTCTAACAAGTATATAAGTATAATAACATAACCTCTCTGCTTTTGAATTCCATCCCTGTAGAAACTTTTGTTTGCACTTTTTATGGCTTTATTAATTTGCGTTGCTACTTTTAATGATTCGTGAATATAAACAAAAAGCAAAAAAACTGCAGATGCTGGAGATCTGAAACAAAATGCTGGAAACATTCAGTTCTGTGGAAGGTTCCGGAATTCACTGCAATGGCAATATTGGTGATGAAAGCCATGGCCGGAACTTTCCGGGGTGTCAGCAGGCAGGATTGGTGGCAGGTCAGGTAGGAAAGTGTTTTTTTTTGACAGCGAGTCAGGAACCCGCTGTATACCACCACAATGCACCTTTCCCAATGTTGGGTCTGTCAGCACTGAGCAGACCTGACAGGCAGCGGCAGTCAACCCAGATAGACTTATTATAATGTACACCCTTAACAGGCTTTTTTAACTGACAATTTAACTTTAACTTCATGGCCACGAGAACCACGCAGAAACGTCAACAGTAAGGTGGCCATTGTCCCATTAAGGAAACCGGCTGATGACGTGTCATGAATGACATCACCAGACCCGCTTCCTCTAATTGGACCGGGAAACACGCTGAGCGGGCTTAACAAGCCCCATTGAGATAAGTTAATTTTAGGCAGCGGGATGGAACCAGTAGCGGGGCCGTAACCCGCGACCGACATCGTCCGTCCCAGACCTGCTGAGGTTCGTAAAATCATGGCTGATGAGTGAGACTACTGTGCTCCCTGATCCTCCAGTGGTGAATCCAGACTACAATTTGCTGAAAAATACTTAAAATACTCTGCAGGGAGCATAGCGCTGATTGGGAGCAATGCAGCCACTGGCCATTGTACTTATTGTACTTTCCATCATTCCGTAGACAAATCACTTTTTCGAATTCTGAAGCTCAAAAGAAACGTTTTGAAAAAAGTCAGAATTGGAGTTATGTTCAATTTTTTTTAGGAACACTGATACTTCGAAAGAAAACTAGATTGGATAACCACATCTATGAGTAAAAGCTTCTACTTTATGCTGGCATATTTTTATATTTGTAAGGAGCCATCAATTAATTTGAACAGAACACTGTGTTGTTGGTACCTCTGCAGGGAGTGATTGGCTGAAAATACCAGCCCTCTCCAACTGCGGAAGACTGTTGTGGATTAATCAGTTCATTTATTTATTTTGTTTCTCTGACTGCGCTACTCAGACTATCATTTTCTTACAGCCTGTCACCTATGACAGATTAATGCAAATGGCTGATTTGGAAAAATATGCCACAGATACTGAATACTGTTGGCCACTGAAACACTGATTCAGAGCTTCATTTAGATGGGTCTCCAGATGCCTTTCTGTGCTTGCACTCCTTTCACAGGGCTTCTTATACAGATAGAATTTTAATTGCCATAAAATTTGTTTTCCCCATTATCTGAGGAGGCGGGATTGGAGGCATGTGAGGTGGTAAAATCGCAAAAAATGGCGGGCAGGCCCGATCCGCCTCCATCCTGCCTCCGAGCAATTTTCCCAAATGCGTGTTTTCTGACCCACTTTCCATCCCGCCTCCAAGAGGCGGCATAGGCCCTTAAGGCCCTTAACAGCCACTTAATTGCCTCTATAATCCCATTTTGAGAGGCCTTTCTGATTTAACAGTTTTCCCACGAGCTGCACATCTCCTCTGGAAAATGCCAGTGAATCCTGGCGGCATCACAAGTGGATTGCTTACTACCTGTAATAGCTGCCGCTCCACCATTAAAAAGGAGATTTCAGCAATCTTCATTTGCAGGTGGCAGAACTTTGTTGTCTCAGGTCTGGGGGAACTTTTAGCAGGCCTACTCATTGTTGTGGAAGTTTGGAGCCTGACACCCATCTCCAGTGTGACCTCCTGGGAAACCCCTCTCCGCACCTGGAATGAGCGCTTCCTCAAATGAGGTATAGACCTGAAGAATGGGAACCATTTATTTCCTTTCCTCCTGGACATCAGATTTGGATGAAGACCAGCTGCAGCAGCAGCAGAACCCTGAACAACAGCAGCGCCAACTGCAGGAGCAACAGCAGAAGCTCCAAGCTGCTGCTCACCCATCTGAAGCTGCACAGGCCAGAAGGCGTCAGTGCATGGAAGCACGTTGGCACAGGGGATACCCCCAAAACAGGGTCTACAGACAGAGGATGAGCTACCTCAACATGTCTGAGCAGCAGTGCCAAAGGCAGCTCCGACTTTCGCGAGAGGTAGTGGGTGACATCTGCGCAATGCTGCAGCAAGACCTGGAGCCCAGAGGAGTGGGTGGACATCCCTTACCAGTGGCTGTCAAAGTCACCACTGCATTCAACTTTATTGCTTCAGGCTCCTTCCAGGGATCAACAGCAAACATCAGTGGCATCTCCCAGGCAGCCGCACACACTTGCATCATGCAGGTAACCGATGCCCTCTTTGCCATCGCGCACAATTACATCAATTTCACCAAGGATCAAGTCAGTGTAACTGTGCATGCGATTGGGTTTGACAATCTGGCAGGCTTTCCAAGGGTGCAGGGCGTCGTAGACTGCACACATGTGGCCCTTAAGGCACCACATCACAATCCAGGTATTTTTGTCAACCGTAAGGGCTTCCACTCCCTCAACGTACAGCTCGTGTGTAACCACAAGAAGGAAATTTTGCATGTTTGCGCCAAGTACCCTGGCAGTTGCCATGACTCCTTCATCCTGCACCAGTCTAGTGTGCCTCCGCTCTTCAGTCCGCCAGACCAACTTTTTGGATGGCTACTTGGAGACAAGGGCTAACCCCTGAAGACGTGGCTAATGACGCCATTGAAGAACCCATCCCACGAACTGAGGAGCGCTACAACTCCAGCCATATTTCCACCAGATCCATAATCGAGCAAACCATCAGCTTGCTGAAGATACGCTTCAGATGCTGTAATGATCAATAACATGTCATTCTATAGTGGACACTAGGTGGCGCCGTAGAGCTGTGTAGAGCTGTATATAGCTGTATGTATATAAGACTACACTACCCAGCTGTATGTATATTAAGACTACATTACCCATGAGGCAATAGGCTATCCACAAGGCAGTAGTCAAGATGGCAGCCTGCACACAGGAGCACACATGCTGAATCTCTACAGATACTGTACCTAGAGAACGTGTACTGAATAAATGACTAGCTAGAAGCTAGCTTTGTCCATAATAAGAATGTCTAGTTATTAATGAACATAAGATGGTACCAGGATGGTGAAGATCTGCTGAAAATTGTGAAAAGCGACATGGAGAATTTGAAGCCACCAGAGCATTTGAAACTCACAGGAAATATCGACTACAATTGGCAGACTCTTAAACAACAATTCGAACTCTACATTGCAGCCATCGGATTCGGTACGAAGCCAGAAGCAAGGAAGATAGCATTGCTGCTTACGGTTGCAGGCCCACAGGCGATAGAGGCATTTAATACATTTGTATTTAATCCAGAGGAGAACAGAGAAAAATTAGAAGATATGCTAAAAAAATTTGATGCACATTGCTCTTCCAAAAAGAATGAGACCTATGAAAGATACATCTTCCGTTCTTGGACACAGCAGCAAAATGAGACTTTTGATAGCTTTATAACTGATCTGAAACTGAAAGCACAGACATGTAATTTCTCTGAGCTTAAAGCATCCATGATTCGTGACCAGATTGTGTTTGGTAATCATGATAAAAAAGTCAGGGAACGTCTGTTGAAAGAAACCGAACTAAATTTGGAAAATGCTGTGAAAATATGCCAAGCCAGCGAGCTAGCTCGAAAGCACGCGAAGACTTTCAGTGAAATCAATAATGATGCAATTGTAATGAGTGATAATGCTGCTGTCGGTGCTGTGTCCTACAAGGGGAAGAAACGTGGGCAGAACAGAAATGAAAAGCAATCGGAGGATGAAATTTTTAATTGTAAACGCTGTGGTTACAAACACCAGTTAAGACAATGCCCAGCTTTTGGAAAAATGTGCACAAAGTGTAATGGAAAGAATCACTTTGCCAAACAATGCTTTTCAAAAGTAAATACTAAGAAAGGGCAACGAGTTAATGTAATTGAGGACACTGATTTAAGTGAGACATTTTTTGTAGGAATGGTGTCATGTGACAATATCAAAAAGGATACAGAAAATGTGCAGCCCTCAGAAATGGACAATGCTGAACATAAAGTTAATGCAGTAAAAGAGGACAAATGGATGATCCCACTGCAGGTAAATGGAGCATTAGTTACCTTGAAACTAGACACTGGGGCAAAAGCAAACTTAATCAGTATGAGTGACATTAACAATATGAAAGAAAAGCCCAAAATACAGAAAAAGTCAGTACTACTGAAGGACTATAATGGACAGAAAATAGATAGCTTAGGTGTATGCAGACTTAAAGTGACAGTCAAAGACAAAGTGCATCATCTCATGTTTTCTGTTGTGGCTGAAGGGCTTGATTCTCTACTAGGTGACAAAGCTTGTGAGGACTTAGAACTGGTCAAGAGAGTCTACCGTATAAACTGTGCCATAAGCAGACCAGATGACTCGGTGGATTCTGTAGTGAATAATTCCCAGGATGTGTTCAAAGGATTTGGAGTTCTACCATTCACTTACAAGATCCAGCTAAAGGAGGATGCTTAGCCAGTGGTACATGCTCCACGAAGAGTTCCCGCACCCCTGTGTGACCGGCTCAATAATGAACTGGACAGAATGACCACACTAGGAGTCATCAGGAAAGTCGAAGAGTCAACAGATTGGGTTAACTCCATGGTATGTGTAAAGAAAAAGAACAATGATCTAAGAGTATGCATGGATCCAAAGGACTTAAATGCAAACATAAAACGTGAACACTACCAGATTCCCAAGCGAGAAGAAATCACCAGTGAAATGTCAGGTGCCAGATACTTTACAAAGCTCGATGCCTCACAAGGATTTTGGCAACTAAAACTGGATGAAGAGAGCACAAAATATTGTACCTTCAACACACCATTTTGCAGGTATTGTTTCCTCAGAATGCCTTTCGGGATAGTATCTGCATCTGAAATCTTTCATAGAGCAATGGAACACATAATTGAAGGTCTGGAAGGAGTTTGGGTCTATGTTGATGACATCATCATCTGGGGCTCCACACTGAAAGAACACAATGAGAGTCTGACTAAAGTGCTACAGAGCATACGCCGGAATGGACTGAAGCTCAACAAAGCTAAGTGTCAGTTTGGCGTCCAGGAAGTCACTTTCCTGGGAGATATTCTGTCTGGTAAAGGAATAGAGCCAGATATGGAAAAAGTAAACGCCATACTCAAAATGCCCTGACCCACTGATAAAAAAGGAGTGCTACGCATCATGGGGATGATAAACTTCATTGGAAAGTTCATTCCTAACTTGTCAGCCAAGACAACCTGTCTGCGAGACCTGCTACATAAAACAAATGAGTTTGCATGGACAGATAGACATGAACAAGAGTGGATGAATCTCAAAACAGTGCTGACAACCACACCTGTACTCACCTTCTTTGACCCAACAAAGAGAATCAAAGTGTCAACGGATGCATCAAAGGATGGCCTAGGCGCGGTCTTGCTACAAGCAGAGGGTGAAGATTGGAAGCCTGTTGCCTATGCCTCCAGGTCTATGACTGATACTGAGTATCGATACGCCCAGATTGAAAGGAATGTCTAGGCTTGGTAGTTGGATTAGAAAAGTTCCATGGCTACATATATGGACTTCCCACCTTCACAGTTGAGACAGACCACAGCCCACTGGTTGCCACCATAAAAAAAAATCTGAATGAGATGTCTCCAAGGATTCAACGACTCATGATGAAGCTGCAAAGATATGACTTTGAACTGATCTACACACCAGGCAAATACATCGTGTTAGCAGATGCACTATCCCGAGCACCAACAATGAGTCAAGTGAGCTCTACTGAAGAAGACGTGGATGTTCATGTGAGTATGGTCACTGCTGCGCTGCCCGTGTCAGACACTAAATCAAAGCAAATAGCAGAAGAAACAGTAAAAGATACAGTGTTACAAACAGTAATAGAGAACACTTATCATGGTTGGCCAATAGGATCCTGTCCAAAATACATTCACATAAGGTCAGAATTGAGTGTCGCAAGCGGACTACTACTAAAACAGAACAGAATAGTCATTCCACAGGCTCGACATCAAGACATGCTCAAAAGGATTCATGAGGGACATGTCGGAATTGAAAAATGCAAAAGGAGAGCAAGAGACACTGTTTATTGGCCTGGCATAAATAAGGACATTGAGAACATGATAGGCAAATGTGAGACATGTCAGAAACACCAAAACAAACAAACAAGGGAACCAATGATAGTAGCTGACTTACCAACAGCACCATGGCAAAAGGTTGGTATGGACCTCTTTCATTTAAATGGTAAAGAATATCTAATAGTGATTGACTACTATTCTAACTATCCTGAGATGGCGCTGCTCTCAAGCACATCAGCAAGCAGTGTCATAATGCTTGTGAAATCCATCTTCGCCAGACATGGAATTCCCAGGATTGCCGTTAGCGACAATGGTCCGTGCTTCAACTGTAAGGAGTGGCAACAGTTTGCAGCACAGTATGACTTTCAGCACATCACATCCAGTCCTTTGTATGCTTAGTCAAATGGTAAGGCAGAGAAAGGTGTTCAAGTTTATTACGTCCGTGAATGATTGAGACACGGACAGCAGGAGTTGAACAAAACAAGTCTTTACTGGTGGAAGTCAATAGTGAAACTGAAAACAACAGAGGCTCACTAGCGCCTTTTATGCAGGGGTAGTCACTGCCGGTACTGCAGTCTGAGACCAGTTATACTCTTAAAGGTACATACACAACAATTCCTCCCCTTTTAGATAAACAGTACATAACATTCATTTAACAACTAAATGATAACTAATTACAATCACAATTACGGTTGCTGGATACATTGGTTAAGTTTAAGCAATTATAAGTTCAGTCTTTGAGGAGGCTTCCTGATTCTGTCTGGATAACGCCTCTTTGGGGTATCAGGTTCTTCTGGCAATGTTGAGTCTGGATCAATGTCGTTGTTTGGTTCATCTGCTTCCAATATTACCGGTTCTGCGGTAGCTGCAATTGGAACGTCGATTTCATTACCAGGTGTATCAGATCGTGGTGTGGAGTTGACGTTTTCCAGTGACTCTAGAATCTGGTCAGCATGGCGTCTTACAATGCTCTCCCCAACGTCCACGGTATACATGAGAGGTCCTTGCCGTGTACAAATCGTTCCTGGCTGCCATTTCTCAGTGCGGTAGTCCCGGGCCAAAACTTGTTGACCTATCTTAAAACTCCTGGTCGGCCTTCCATTCATATTCTGAAACTGCCTGTTCTCCACATCTCTTCGGACGTTTGGCTTAACCAAATCCAAGCGGCATCATAGTCTTCGATTGAAGAACATCATGGCTGGAGTTTGGTTGGTAACCGCATGTGTCACATTCCGGTAGGCAAACAAGAAGTTGTCCACCTTGTGTTGTAGGGGTATATCTTCATTACACATTGCCTTGATAGCCTTCTTGAATGTTTGGACAAACCTCTCGGCCAATCCATTAGTGGCTGGATGATATGGGGCAGATGTGTAATGCTTAACACCATTGTTCTTTAAGAACCTCCGGAACTCTTCAGACACAAACTGTGGTCCATTGTCAGAGCAAATCTGTTCAGGCAGCCCATTCCTGGCGAATGTGGTTCGTAAAACTGTGATCGTTTTTACCGTGGTGGTTGAGGACATTTTTATTACCTCTGGCCACTTTGAATGTGCATCCACCGCAATTATAAACATTGAGTCCATGAAGGGACCAGCAAAATCAATGTGCACCCTTTGCCATGGAGATGAGGGCCACTCCCATGGATGCAGAGGAGCTTGTGGTGGGGCGTTTTGGACCTTCTGGCATCCTGCACAGCTCTTGATCATTTCTTCGATTTCTCTATCGCTTCCTGGCCACCACACAAACGCTCTGGCTAAGTTCTTCATTTTTATCCCACCCAGATGACCCTCATGAAGCTCATTGAGCACTCTATCCATCAACTTAGGTGGAATTACTACTCTGGATCTACACATCAAGGTTCCTCTGCACACTGACAGCTGTTCTCTTCTCGGCGAGAATGCTGGCAGCAGTGGTTCGCCATGTGCTGGCCATCCCTTCACCGTTAAATCATAGACCCGTGATAGTGTCGGGTCATTCCGTTTTTCCTTTTCTATGTTGCATTCATCACAGGGAGACATTCGACTATGGTCGAGTGGAATAACTCCATTGGATCCATTGCAAGGTCTTCTTCTTCCACTGTCGGCAACGGTAGGCATGACAATCCATCAGCATTTCCATGCTGTTTAGTTCCTTTGTACTCGATGTCATATTGGTGTGCCCCTAGGAAAAGGGACCACCTCTGCAGCCGTTGTGCTGTCATTATCGGTATGCCCATCTGAGGGTTGAAAATGGAGACAAGAGGTTGATGATCGGTTAGTAGAGTAAATTTTTGACCGTGCAGGTAGTGATTGAACTTCTTCACCCCGCACACTAGGCTGAGGGCCTCTCTGTCAATCTGGGCGTAGTTACGCTCGGCAGAATTAACGAGCGTGACGCAAAAGCTATCGGCCTCTCTAAACCATCAAGGAATTTAGGTGACAGTACCACCCCAATGCCGTAGGGAGACGCATCACACGCCAGTCTGATCGGCAGTGCTGGGTTGTAGTGAGCCAATACTTCCCTTGAAGTGATTAAGTCCTTACTCTTCTGAAAAGCACGCTTACAATCATCGTTCCATTTCCATGCTACCCCCGTTCGTAGCAGGGCATTCAGTGGGTGCAGAATTGTCGACAAATTCGGCAAAAACTTATGGTAGTAATTCACCAATCCGAGGAATGACCTCAGTTGCGACACATTTTCAGGCGCTGGGGCCTTAACAACCGCTTCAATTTTGTCAGGGGACTTATGTAACCCCTCTTCATCAATCACGTGGCCACAATACGATATCTGTTTCTTAAAAAATTCGCACTTGGGGCGGTTGGCTCGCAGCCCCTGTTCCCGTAGTCTAGTGAGCACATGTTCTAGGTTGTTAAGGTGTTCACTGTCATCTTCACCTGTCACAAGGATGTCGTCCAAGTAACACTGAGTCCCTGGAATCCCTTGCAGGACTTGTTCCATCGCTCTTTGCCATATCGCCGGAGCCGATGCTACTCCGAATACCAATCGATGATACTGGTAAAGACCTTTGTGAGTGTTTATCGTGAGATACTTCCGAGAGGACTCTTCAACCTCCATCTGCAAATATGCTTGTGCTAGGTCAATTTTTGTAAAACGCTTCCCTCCAGACAGTGAGGCGAAGATGTCTTCTCTCCTTGGAAGAAGATATTGTACTGTGTGAAGGACTGGGTTCACCATCACCTTGAAATCCCCACAGATGCGAATCTTCCTTGGCTCCCCGGACTTATTGCTTAACATTTTCTTCATGACAGGAACGATGGGTGTCGCCCACTCGCTCCAGTCGACCTTAGACAACACGCCTGCCTTCTCCAGATTGTCCAGCTCTGCCTCGATGGCTGGGCAAATTGCATATGGTACCGGTCTTGCTTTGAAAAACTTGGGAACTGCATTCTCTTCTATTTTTATCGAGGCGGTTACGCCTTTAAGCGTGCCCAGTTCTTGTTGAAATACCTCTTCGGCGTTAGCTAAGATTGTTGACAATCGTCCAGGAGTGACGTCTTCATCTTTTTTACCGTCCACCATCATCGCATGAATGGAGTGCCAATCTAAGTTTATCCTCCTGATCCATTCCCGTCCCAATAACGGTGGTCCACCATTTGGCAGTATGTAGAGATACAATTTCCGTATTTTCTTGCCTTTGTATTCGACAGGCACCCTTATTTTTCCTCTGGGGTATACATTTTGCCCCGTATACGTCGTCAAGACTATGGATGTCTCTCTCAAGGGTATGTGTGAAAATAGCCGCTCGTAGCCTCGTCGATTCATGACGGTTAGCGCTGATCCTGTATCCAATTCCATTTTAACTTGGGACCCTGCTATCATGAGGGTGACCCAAATGGTTCGGTGATCCTCTTTTGCGATTACATTGTGAAGTTTGAGACAGCTTAGTCTTCTGTTCCCGGATTCACTATCGCTCATCTGGTCTTCGGAACTACTGTCCGTCATCTTTTGTACTTTCTTGTACGGTTCCTTAGTAGCCTTTATGCTGTCGCTGGTCTTCTTCCCAGACCTACAAACTCGTGCAATATGTCCCATCTTCCCGCATTGCCTGCATATTTTGTCTTTGGACCAGCAGTCCTTCTGGTCATGGTTAGTTCTGCCGCAGCGATAACATTTTGCAAATCCCCGTGTCATTTCGTGGGTGCCGTATTCCTGTGGTTTTTGTTGAATTTCTGCAGCTCCCCTGGCTGCTGCTTCATACGATACTGCCACGCTGAAAGCCTTATCTAGCGTCAGCTCTTTCTCTGAGAGTAACTTCTTCTGTGTTCCTTCACTCAGGAGTCCACAGGCAAATTTGTCCCGTCGGGTATCTGCCAGTCCTGCTCCGAACTGGCAGTGCTTTGATAGCTTGCGTAGTTCCGTAAGATACTCAGCATTGCTCTCATCTTTATGCTGAGTTCTCCTGTGGAATTTAAATCTTTCTGCTATCAACAGCGGTGCAGGGTTTAGGTGTTCCTGTAGGACAGCAACAATTTCGTTAAAACTTTTCACCTTCGGTTTGGCTGGAGTAATCAGGTCCTGCAATAGGCCGTATGTTCTGGCGCCCATTAAGTTTAGCAATATCGATGCCTTTTTCTCCTCTGCTATTTCGTTTGCCTCGAAATATACCTCGACTCTTTCCACATATGTGGTCCAGTCCTCTATTGTATTATCAAAAGCAGTGATACAGCCAGTCTTCGGCATCTTGCAAATCTAAAATGGCGCCTCCCGCGCTTTGCATTCTTCCCCGATTTAACAAAAAATGGCGCCTCCCGCGCTTTGCCTTCTTCCCCGCTGCTTAAGATGGCACCTCCTGCGCTTTGCCTTCTTCCCCGCTGTTGTTAGTGCTGCTTTCCGCGGTTCCCATTGCAACCTGCAGCTCCTCGCGGTTTCTTGCGCGTTTAATATTTTTTTTATTATTATTTTCCCATCGTGGAACTACCCTGTGGGACTCTTGCCTCCATCTTCGCGGGTCTATACGCAGCCCGGCTTCGTAGCACCGGCCGCGCCCTGTGAGCTCCACCCTCTCTCTCTCTTCTTCCCGACAACGCTGCTCGGCCCCGTTGTAAACCACCTGCTCGAGTTCACGACCCCCGCAGCCCAGTAAGGATCAGTGCACTACCTGCCACCAGCCCGATTAGCTGAAGCACCGTCGACAGGAACCAGGCCCCGCTTCCGACAGCTTCTCCAGCAATCTTCAACTCTGCAAACACAGGGGCGGATGCCCACGGTCGATGTTCGTTTCTACTGCCTCTTACTTTCTTTTCATTCTGGCCTCGACCTCTGCTCACTTCGCTGTAGGAACGGATCCCAGGAGGTGGTGCAGACTGTTGGTAGGTTCGTATCTGCTCGTCGCCAGTATTACGTCCGTGAATGATTGAGACACGGACAGCAGGAGTTGAACAAAACAAGTCTTTACTGGTGGAAGTCAATAGTGAAACTGAAAACAACAGAGGCTCACTAGCGCCTTTTATACAGGGGTGGTCACTGCCGGTACTGCAGTCTGAGACCAGTTATTCTCTTAAAGGTACATACACAGCAAAGTTCTCAAGCAGCTACTGAAGAAAGCGACAGAAAGCAAGTCTGATCCTTATCTCGCCCTGCTGAGCTACCGAGCCTCACCTTTAGACTGTGGTTCTTCACCTGCTGAACTACTAATGGCTCGCAAGTTGCGCACCACGCTACCCTGCTGTGCAAAAGAACAGCAAAGTGAGGAACTGAGACAGAGACTTCAACTGTTAAAGCTGAAACAGAAATCATACTATGACAAGTCATCCAAAACTCTAAAACCATTGACAAGGGATGATGTTGTCAGGATTGAGGATCCAGATGCATGGAACAGGAAAGCTACAGTTCTTGAGGAAGTAGGACCAAGGTCATACACTGTTAGAACTGAGGAAGGACAGATTCTCAGGAGGAACCGCCGTTCCCTCCTAAAAACACAAGAGACTATTCAAGAGCAGATTGATGACAATGCCGCAACTGCATCTTGTCATTCACCGCCAGAACAATCTCATGAAGACACATCAGACTTACCCGTGTTGAGAAGATCCACACGTGAAGTAAAACAGCCTGGTAGACTTAATCTTTGAGTACAATGTAAAGCTTTGAAAATGTGTTGACTGTTTTGAAAATGTTTATGTTTATAGAGCACTAACAAAAGTGTTACTGATATTATCTTTATTGTTTTTCTTGAAAGTTGATTGATATTGATTTTGTTAAACCTCAAAGAAAGGGGGATGTAATGATCAATAACATGTCATTCTATAGTGGACACTAGGTGGAGCCGTAGAGCTGTGTAGAGCTGTATATAGCTGTATGTATATAAGACTACACTACCCAGCTGTATGTATATTAATACTACATTACCCATAAGGCACTAGGCTACCCACAAGGCAGTAGTCAAGATGGCAGCCTGCACACAGGAGCACACATGCTGAATCTCTACAGATACTGCACCTAGAGAACGTGTACTGAATAAATGACTAGCTAGAAGCTAGCTGTGTTCATAATAAGAATGTCTAGTTATTAATGAACATAAGAGATGCCTTGATAGATCAGGTGGAGCCCTACAGTACTCAGCAGCCAGGGTCTCCAGAATGGTCGTGGTCTGCTGTGCATTTCACAACATGGCACAGCATCGTGGCTTGCAGATGCCGGAGGAACAAGGGGCTCATCACATAGCCTCCTCAGATGAGGAGGAGGAGAGCGACAACGAACAGCTTGCAGAGGCGCACATCAACCAGCGGCAGCAGCATGCGAGCACATTGCTGCCCGGGATGCAAGGGACGCACTCATCTTGGACAGATTTGCTTAGCCTAACCATTCAAGCACTTTTGCCTAGCAGCTTCTTACCAGAGCATCGACAATGGCCAAGAACCTATGGATTCCTATCACTATGACCACCATACTGACAATTGCAAGTCACCCTAAGCCCTCAATGTAGAAGTCCCATTCGCAAAATGACACAGGCCACAACTTCAACAGTTTGTCAGCAGAAATTTTTATCATGACAAGCAACTGATGGCATTTCAAAAATAAACACAACATTGCACCCAAGTGACTACCCCTGTGACTACTTGTGCATTATCTGGGCTACTGAAGGAGGCCCTCCTCCTGTCATGGCTCTTTCCCTCTTATTGTGGGCTCTCTTTTCCTGCAATGAGGGACACAAGTGGAGTTTGAGTGAGAATGAAGGAGTGAGTGTAGAGAATCCATAGCATAGATACTTAGAAGGATACAAAGGACCCTCCCTGTGTGTTGAAAGTTGTTGTCATGGCATCACAGTGATAGGGAGTGTGAGGGCTGCATGGTCATATAGTTAAGTGAATGTGACCTTTGAGAGAGAGGGAATGGGTAAGGGTGCAGGGATGTAAGTGTCAAGTGGGATGTGGAGGAAGTGGTTGGAAAAGCAGAGTGCTGGTGAGGAGAGGCGATGGGGATCAGATTGAGGGTGATGGAAACGTCATACTCACTTTTCCTGTGCAGAGATCATGAAACCTCTTCCTGCATTGTAGCCAGGTTCTGCGGCTTAGCGAAATGGAGTTGACAACCTGGGCCACTTGTAGCCACACAGCTTTTGTCTGCTGGGGTGGCTTTTTTCTCCCTGAGGAAGGTAACAACACCGCCTTATTGCACCAGAGCTTGGAGGGAGGGCTCATCAAATCGAGGAGCACACATTTGCTTGATCATGGACATTGTCGGGAAATCAACTCCCCCTTCATACAATTTGCAGAGCCTTTGCAGTCTCCAGAAGAAGCAAGGCTACTTGCAGGTCTGAAGTCCAGTAGCATTGATGGCGTCATCGGGGGCGACTTTCTGTATGAAAAGACTCAATGGCCAAGGGTTCCCACATGCAGGAAATCAATTGCCAATTAGGGGAAAATCACACTTTTTCAGCACTACACTTAGGAGTTGGGGTCCTGACACAATTTCCAACTGACACGCCCCAGCCCCCCACACTGACAAAGTCCAGCCCATTGAGTTTCTCCGCTTCCACCACTTCTGTCGGCAGCAAATTCCAGGTCACCACTCGCAGTGTAAAAAAGTTTTTCCTCACATCCCCCTGTATCTCTTGCTCAAAACCTTAAATCTATGCCCCCGAGTCCATGTACCATCAATTAGTCGGAACAGCCTTTCCCCGTCTAGCCTATCCAAACCCGTCAAGATCTTGTACACCTGTATCAAATCACCCCTCAACCTCCTTTGCTCTAATGAAAACAAATTCAGCTTTTCCAACCTGTGGGAAGATTGGAAAATTATGGCAAGCCCTTCCGCTATCTCCTCCCCCAATTCCCTTAGCAATCTGGGGTGTATGCCATCTGGACCTGACGACTTGTCCACTCTAAGCATACCCAGCCTTTCTAATACAACCTGCCTATCAATTTTCACCCCTTCCATTTCTTCTATCTTTTCCACTTCTACTGATATTTTTTCAGCATCCACCTCCTTAGTAAACACTGATACAAAGTACTCATTGAGTATTCTAGCCTTGCCCTGTGCCTCTAAGCATATATCATCTCCTTTGTCTCTAATAGATCCCACCCCGCCTCTTACTACCCGCTTAATGTTTACATGCCGGTAGAAGATTTTTGGGTTCGCTTTTATGTTAACCGCCATTCTACTCTCATATTCTTTCTTTGCCAATCTTATTTTCATCTTCAAATCCCCTCTCAACTTATTATATTTGGTCTGGTTCTCCCTTGAAGAATTCACCCGACATGCATCATACACCCTCTTTTTTTGTTTCATCATCTTCTCTATCGCCCTCGTCATCCAAGGAGTCCTTGCTTTGGCTCCCTTACCCTTCCTATTAGATCCATGTGTTAATGGAGACACGGAATGCAGGAGTTGATTTAACAAGTGTTTACTGAACAAAGTCTGGAGGTGAACTAACTACACAAGACGCTACACAGGCTTGTGTGGTCACTACCGGTACTACAGCATACAGGGGCTTCAAAAACATAGTTCCTCTTAAAGGTACATACACTACAATTCCTCCCCTTTTAGATAAATAGTACCTAACATTTTAAGTAATCATTAAATAACATTTTTACAAGAACAATAATATACACATTTGCTGAAGTTAATCAATTACAAATTCAATCTCTCTGGAGGCTTCCTGACTCGGTCCGGATAACGCCTCGGTGGTGTAGTAGGTTCTTTTGGCAAGGTCGATTCGGCTTCAATGCCAGTGTTGGGTTCATCTGGTTCCAGTATCACCGGATCGGAGGTAGATACTATGGGTATCTCTGCTTCATCACTAGGCGTATAGAGTTGTGGTGTAGGTTCTCCTTTTTCGGATGACTCTATGATCTGGTCAGCATGGCGCCTTATTATGCTTTCTCCAATGTCCACGGTATACATCAGTGGTCTTAGTCGTGTGCAAATAGTTCCAGGCTGCCATTTCTCGGTACGGTAGTCCCGGGCCAAAACTGGTTGACCTATCTGGAAGGTTCTAGTTGGCCTTTCATTCATGCTTTGAAATTGCCGGTTCTCTACGTCCCTTCTGATGTTTGGCTTGACCAAATCCAGTCGGCATCTTAGTCTTCTATTGAAAAACATCATGGCGGGGGTTTGGTTTGTAACCACATGTGTTGCATTCCTGTACGCAAACAAGAAGTTATCTACCTTATGTTGTAGATTTATGTCTTCATTACCCATGGCCTTTATGGCCTTCTTGAAGGTCTGGACAAACCTTTCCGCCAATCCATTGGTGGCGGGATGGTATGGGGCGGACGTGTAGTGCTTAACCCCATTGTTTTTTAAGAACTTCCTGAATTCTTCGGATACAAATTGCAGTCCATTATCAGAACAGGTCTGTTCAGGCAGCCCATTCCTGGTGAATATGGTCCTTAATACTGTGATGGTTTTTTCCGTGGTGGTGGAGGACATCTTTATTACCTCCGGCCACTTGGAGTGTGCATCCACCGCGATTAAGAACATTGAGTCCATAAATGGACCAGCAAAGTCGATATGTACCCTTTGCCATGGAGATGAGGGTCACTCCCATGGATGTAGAGGGGCTTGTGGTGGGGCGTTTTGGACCTTCTGGCATCCTAGACAGCTCTTGGTCATTTCTTCGATGTCTCCATCGATACCTGGCGACCACACAAACGCTCTGGCTAAGTTCTTCATTTTCACTCCACCCAGATGCCACTTGTGAAGCTCCTTTAGCACTCTATCCTTGAGTTTGGGTGGAATCACCACTCTGAATCCACACATCAAGGTTCCTCGGCACACTGACAGCTGTTCTCTTCTTTGCAAGAATGCTGGCAACAGTAGTTCGCCATGTGCTGGCCATCCCTTCACCGTTAAATCGTAGACTCGTGAGAGAGTCAGGTCATTTCGCGTTTCCTTTTCAATGGTAGAATTTGTCACCGGTAGACATTCCACGATGGTCGAGTGGAACACCTCCACTGGGTCCACTGTAGGCGCCTCTTCCACCGTTGGCAACGGTAGGCGCGATAACCCGTCAGCATTCCCATGCTGTTTTGTTCCTTTGTATTCTATGTCATATTGGTGTGCCCCTAGGAAAAGGGCCCACCTCTGTAGCCTTTGCGCTGTCATAATGGGAACGCCCTTTTTAGGGTTGAATATGGAGACGAGGGGTTGATGGTCAGTCAACAAGGTAAATTTTTGTCTGTGTAGGTAATGGTTGAATTTCTTCACCCCCCACACCAGGCTGAGTGCCTCCCTGTCGATCTGGGCATAGTTACTGTGGTAAACCACTGTTTGTATTCCACTGTGTACATGCCTGGACATGCCTCGGCTGACTCCTCCCACAAGTCCTAGTATAAAGGTGACTGCTCCCCAGCCCCCTTTGTATTCTGGACCGGTCGACCACTCGAGGCAGACCTTCATTCTTTTGTTAATAAAAGCCTTTAGTTACTCTCTTAACTCTCAGTCTTTTATGAGTAATTGATAGCGCATCAATTTTATTAACAAAATTTTTATAATGGAGAAGATCCTCACACCAGCATGCCTGGACTTAGATCATCGGGAGGCGGACTCATCCACCAAGTTTACTCACTGGCTTAAGTGTTTCGAAAAATTCCTGACCGCCTCCGCAGCAATCAAATCGGACGAGGACAAACTGGATGTCCTGACCTCCAAAGTGAACCACCGAGTGTACTCGGTCATCCAAGACGCGACCTTGTACGCGGACGCTATCAAGCTCCTCAAGGACCAGTACACGCGCCCAGTGAACGAAGTGTACGCCAGGCACCTTCTGGGGAGTCGTAAACAACAACCTGGGGAATCGACCGTGGAATACCTTCAGGCACTGTCTGTGCTTGGCCGGGCCTGTGGTTGTAAGGATGTAAAGGCCGCCGTGTGCACAGAGGAACTTATCCGGGGCGCTTTTGTAGCGGGCCACAGATCCAATTATACCCGACAGCGACTGTTGGAGCAGAGTGACCTCGACCTCAACAAGGCCTCTGAACTCGCACTATCACTGGATGCAGCCTACCGGGGCATGGATGCCTACTCCTCTGCACTGTGGACGCCGCGGGGAATGACAGCCTGGGACACGGTAGGACCGCCTCATAGCGCCATGCCACCCCAGCCACACCCCAGCAACGGCCCAACTACCGCAGCAGTGTCCCAAGGCCAGACAGCAGTGCCCCAAGGCCAGAAATGCTACTTCTGTGGCCAGGCAAAACACCCCAGAGCGCGCTGCCCGGCGAAAAACGCGATCTGCTCGGGCTGCGGGAAGAAGGGACACTACGCTAATGTCTGCAGGGCCAAAGCCACCCCGAACCCCAGCAGCGCCGTGTGTGGGCCATGCGGGCCGCCATCTTGGGCCTCCCCGGCCATGTGCGAACCACCGGTACAGCAGCCATTTTGGACGCCTCCAGCCACATGGGGATCATGGACGCTGCCATCTTGGACGACAGCCGGAACGCAGCAGGCCCCCAACACCGCCTCATCTGATACCCGCAGTGACACACCGACCCCTACGCTGGCATCCATTACACTGGACCAAGCGAGATCGCACCAGCTGGCCAGCTCCACAATGGACATTAAGGTAAATGGCCATGATACAATCTGCCTTTTTGACTCTGGGAGCGCGGAGAGCTTCATCCACCCCGACACGGTGCGGCGTTGCTCTCTCCCAGTCCTGCCTGCGCACCAGCGGATTTCTATGGCCTCCGAGTCCCAGCCGGCGGACATCGGCGGCTACTGCGTAGTGACACTCGTAGTAGACGGGACCGTGTTCGATCATTTTAAACTTCTGGTCCTGCCTGACCTCTGCGCTGCCGTCCTGCTGGGGTTAGATTTTCAGTGCCACCTTAAAAGTGTTACGATGGCGTACGGTGGACCCCTACCCCCACTCACAGTCCGCAGCCAGCAGCTCCCAAATTGCCCGCCGCGCACCAGGTGCAACCTCTCCACACTCAGAGTCACCCCCCCCCACTGTTTGCTAACCTCACCCCCGACTGTAAGCCCATCGCCACAAAGAGCAGGCGATACAGTGCCGGGGACAGGGTTTTCATTAAAACCGAAGTGGAGCGGCTCCTGAAGGAAGGGATTATTGAGGGCAGCACCAGCCCTTGGCGAGCCCAGGTTGTGGTCGTTAAGACCGGCGAGAAGCAGCACCTGGTCATCGACTACAGCCAGACAATAAATCGCTACACCCTGCTGGACGCCTACCCACTCCCCCGCATAGCTGATATGGTCAACCAGATCGCGCAGTACCGCGTCTTCTCGACCATTGACCTGAAATCAGCGTACCACCAGCTCCCTATCGGCCCTGAGGACCGCCAGTATACTGCCTTTGAGGCAAACGGCCACATCTATCACTTCCTTAGGGTTCCCTTTGGCGTCACCAACGGGGTCTCCGTCTTCCAAAGGGAGATGGACCGGATGGTAGATCAAAATGCGTTGCAGGCCACTTTCCCATATCTGGACAATGTGACCATCTGCGGCCGTGACTTGCAGGACCATGACGCAAACCTCGAAAAATTCCTCCGCACCGCCCAACTCCTGAACCTGACATATAACAAGGAGAAGTGCATATTCCGCACAAACCGCCTCGCCATCCTTGGCTGTGTTGTGGAACATGGAGTCATCGGCCCCGACCCCGACCGGATGCGTCCCCTTATGGAACTCCCACTGCCCCACTGCCTCAAGGCCCTGAAGAGGTGCCTAGGGTTTTTCTCCTATTATGCCCAGTGGGTCCCCTACTATGCGGACAAGGCCCATCCGCTGATCAAGTCCACCTCTTTTCCCTTGACGGCAGAGGCCCGCTTAGCCTTCCACCGTATCAAGGAAGACATTGCCAAAGCCACCATGCATGCAGTGGACGAATCCATCCCCTTCCAGGTGGAAAGCGACGCGTCCGACTTTGCCCTGGCCGCTACCCTCAATCAGGCGGGGAGACCCGTGGCCTTCTTTTCACGAACCCTCCAAGGCCCGGAGACCAGACACTCCGCTGTTGAGAAGGAGGCCCAGGCGATTGTGGAGGCTGTGCGTCATTGGAGGCACTACCTGGCCGGAAAATGATTTACCCTGCTCACTGACCAACGTTCAGTTGCTTTCATGTTTAACAACAAGCAGAGGGGCAAAATCAAAAATGACAAGATCTTGAGGTGGAGAATCGAACTTTCCACCTACAATTACGAGATCTTGTACCGGCCCGGGAAGCTCAATGAACCCCCGGATGCGCTATCGCGTGGCACCTGCGCCAGCGCGCAGATCGATAGACTGCGGGCCCTCCACAATGACCTCTGCCACCCGGGGGTCACCAGGTTCTTCCACTTCATCAAGGCCCGCAACCTGCCTTACTCTATTGAGGAGGTCAGGACCATGACCAGGAACTGCCAAGTCTGCGCTGAGTGCAAACTGCACTTTTATAGACCAGACAGGGCCCACCTGATAAAAGCCACTCGCCCCTTCGAGCGCCTGAGCGTTGATTTTAAAGGGCCTCTCCCCTCCTCCGACCGCAATGTGTACTTCCTCAATATTATTGATGAGTACTCCCGTTTCCCGTTCGCCATCCCCTGCCCGGACATGACCAGTGCCACGGTCATTAAATGTCTGAACGACCTCTTCACCGCGTTCGGTTTCCCCAGCTATATCCATAGCGACCGGGGCTCATCGTTTATGAGCGACGAACTCCGTCAGTACCTGCTAACTAGGGGTATTGCCACAAGCAGGACCACCAGTTACAACCCCCGGGGGAACGGACAGGTGGAAAGAGAAAATGCGACAGTTTGGAAGGCCGCCCTGCTAGCCTTAAAGTCTAGGGGCCTTCCAACCTCCCGCTGGCAGGATGTGCTCCCCGATGCGCTCCACTCTATTCGGTCACTGCTCTGCACTGCCACTAACGCCACCCCTCATGAGAAAATGTTTGTCTTCCCAAGGAAGTCCACATCGGGGACATCGCTACCGCCATGGCTGACGGCCCCAGGGCCTGTCCTACTGAGAAGGCACGTGAGGACCCATAAAACGGACCCCCTGGTCGAGAGGGTCGACCTCCTCCACGCCAACTCCCAGTATGCTTACATTGCATACCCGGACGGGCGGGAGGACACAGTCTCCATAAGAGACCTTGCACCCTCGGGGGCCGCAGTAACCCACTACTCACTACCACCCCCCCCCACGATCTGATATCCAGCCCCAGCAGACGGCAGGCCTGGGCCCAGCGACCCGCTCGACACCTACGAGGATGACACGCCTGTGCCACAGCCTACGCGGGACTCGACGCCGGAAGCTCCACTACCCCTGCCGTCGCCACGCCGATCACAGCGGCAGACAAGACCTCCGGAGAGACTCCAATACACTAACTTTTAATACACTTCACCCCGCCGGACTCAATTTTAAACAAGGGGTGAATGTGGTAAACCACTGTTTGTATTCCACTGTGTACATGCCTGGACATGCCTCGGCTGACTCCTCCCACAAGTCCTAGTATAAAGGTGACTGCTCCCCAGCCCCCTTTGTATTCTGGACCAGTCGACCACTCGAGGCAGACCTTCATTCTTTTGTTAATAAAAGCCTTTAGTTACTCTCTTAACTCTCAGTCTTTTATGAGTAATTGATAGCGCATCAGTTACGCTCAGCTGAGTTCAATGAGCGTGACGCAAAAGCTATCGGCCGCTCCGAGCCATCAGGGAATCTATGCGATAATACCGCTCCCACGCTGTAAGGGGATGCATCGCATGCCAGTCTGATTGGCAGTGATGGGTTGTAATGAGCCAACACTTCCCTGGACGTGATCAAGCCTTTGCATTTATGGAAGGCACGTTTACAGTCTTCGCTCCATTTCCAAACTACTCCCGTTTGTAGCAGTGCGTTAAGCGGGTGCAGAAACGTCGAAAGTTTGGTAAAAATTTATGATAGTAATTTACTAATCCCAGGAATGACCTTAATTGTGAGACATTTTCAGGCGCTGGGGCCTTTACGACCGCTTCAATTTTTCAGGTGACTTATGCAACCCTTCTTCGTTAATGACATGGGCACAATATGATATTTGTTTCTGGAAAAATTCGCACTTGGGGCGATTTGCTCGTAGGCCCCGTTCTCTCAGCCTCGTGAGCACCTGCTCCAAGTTGGCAAGGTGCTCGTTGTCGTTTTCTCCTTTTATAAGGATGTCGTCTAGGTAGCATTGAGTCCCCGGAATCCCTTGCAGGACTTGCTCCATAGCTCTTTGCCAGATAGCCGGAGCTGATGCCACTCCGAAAACCAGTCGATTGTACTGGTACGGGCCTTTGTGTGTGTTTATCGTGAGATACTTTTTAGAGGCCTCCTCAACCTCCATCTGTAGATATGCCTGTGCTAAGTCAATTTTAGTGAAACGTTTCCCTCCGGATAGTGAGGCGAAAATATCTTCTGTCCTCGGAAGAGGATACTGTACCGTGTGAAGAACCGGGTTTACAGTCACCTTGAAGTCCTCACAGATGCGAACTTTTCTCTGTTCTTCAGATTTATCATTATTCAACGTTTTCTTCATGACCGGGACGATGGGTGTTGCCCACTGGCTCCAATCTACCTTAGATAAAACGCCTGCTTTTTCCAAATTTTCCAGCTCTGCCGCGATGGCTGGGCGAATTGCGTATGGCACCGGCCTTCCTTAAAAAACTTGGGAATTGCCGCATCTTCCACTTTTATTGAGGCGGTGGCGCCTTTCAGGGTTCCTAGTTCCTGTTGAAACATTTCTTTGGCGTTAGCCAAGATTTCTTTTAATCGTCCAGGTATGACGTCATCATCGTTTTTTTTCTTACTGGTCACCGTCCGTGCCTGAATGGAGTGCCAGTCTAAACGTATCTTTCTGATCCATTCACGTCCCAACAACGGTGGACCACCATTTTGCAGAACGTATAAATACAACTTCTGTATTTCCTTGCCGTTGTATACAACAGGCACCCTTATTTTCCCTCTGGGGTATACTTGCTGCCCCGTATATGTCTTCAAGATAATGGATGTGTCTTTCAAAGGTATATGCGGAAATAGCCGCTCGTAATCCCGTCGACTCATGACGGTCAGAGCTGATCCTGTATCTAGCTCCATTTTGACTGGGGACCCCGCTATCGTGAGGGTAACCCAAATGGTCTGGTAATCTTCTTTGGCAATTACATTATGTAATTTGAGACAGCTTAGTCTCTTGATTCCGGAGTCGCTATTGCTCTTCTGGTCTTTAGAGCTACTGTCCGTCATCATTTGTACCTTTCTGTACTTTTCCTTGTTGACCTTTTTACTGTCAGCGGATTTCTTTCCAGATCTGCATACATGTGCAATGTGTCCCATCTTTCCGCATTGCCTGCATGCTTTGTCCTTGAACCAGCAGTCCTTCTGGTCATGGGTGGATCTGCCGCAGCGTTAACATCTCTCGAAACCCTGTGTCATTTCATGGGTGCCGAAGTCCTGTGGCTTTTGCTGTATCTCTGCAGCTCCTCTTGCTGCTGCTTCGTATGATACAGCCACACTGAAAGCCTTGTCCAGTGTTAAATCTTTCTCAGAAAGTAGTCTTTTCTGTGTTCCTTCGCTTAGGAGACCGCAGACGAATTTGTCTCGTAGGGAATCTGCCAGTCCTGCCCCGAATTGGCAGTGCTTTGACAGCTTTCGCAATTCGGTGAGGTAATCAGCGTTACTTTCATTTTTGTGTTGATTCCTCCTGAAGAATTTGAATTGTTCCGCTATCAGCAGCGGTGTTGGGTTTAAGTGCTCCTGTAAGGTATCAACAATCTCCTTAAAATTCTTGTCCATCGGTTTGGCTGGAGTGATCAAGTTTCGTAACAGCCCGTATGTCCTTGCGCCCATCAGATTTAGAAGTACCGATGCCTTTTTATCATCCGCTACTTCATTTGCCTTGCAATATACCTCCACTCTTTCCACATATGTGGTCCAATCTTCTATATCACCATCGAAAGCAGTAATATTGCCAGTCTTCGGCATCTTGAAAATCTAAAATGGCGCTTGCCGCGCTTTTCCTCCGTCCCTGATGGATCAAAATGGTGCCTCCCGCGCTTTCCCGCCGCTGCTGCTGCTGCCAACGCTGTTCTCCGCGGTTCCCGTTGCGACCTGCAGCTTTTCGCGGTGTTTCTATTTTTTTTTTTATATATCGCTTCAATAGTTTCTCCGTTACTTGGAGAACCGTTCCCGTCGTGGAGCGGACCCTCTGGGACTTTCCCCTCCCTCTGCTCGGTCCGAACGCTGACCTGCTTTGCAGCACCGGCCGCGCCCTGAGTGCTCCACCCGCTCTCTCTCTTTGCTTTTGCTCCCCGACTCGCTGCCCGGCCCCGTTGCAGAGCCACCCGATCGAGCTCTAGCCCGCCGCAGCCCAGGAAGAATCAGTGCACTACCTGCCACCAGCCCGTTTAGCTGGGGAGACCACAGACTGGAGACCAAGCCTGGCCCTCGTTTTCGAGTTACTTCGAGTTATTATTATTTTTTTTTCTTGCTTCTGGCTTCGACCTTCGTCTGAGGAATCAATCCCCTTGAGGTGCTGCCGAATTGCAGGTAAGTTCGTTTCTAACTCGTTGCCACTGTTAGATCCATGTGTTAATGGAGACACAGAATGCAGGAGTTGATTTAACAAGTGTTTACTGAACAAAGTCTGGAGGTGAACTAACTACACAAGACGCTACACAGGCTTATATACCCGAGTGGTCACTACTGGTACTACAGCATACAGGGGCTTCAAAAACATAGTTCCTCTTAAAGGTACATACACTACACTTCCCTCTTGTTGGAATGTACCTAGCCTGTACTTGGAACATCTCCTCCTTAAAGATCACCCATTGTTCCACTATAGTTTTTCCTGTCAGTCTTTGGTTCCATTTTACCCTGGCTAGATCCTTTCGCATCCCATTGAAGTTAGCCCTATTCCAGTTTAGAAGTTACACTCTAGATTGTTCCTTGCTCCTCTCCATTGCTAATCTAAATCTTATGATACGATGATCACTCGTACCCAAGTGTTCTCCCACAGACACTTGGTCGACCCGGCCCACCTCATTCCCCAGCACCAGATCCAGCAATTCTTCCTTCCTAGTTGGGCCAAGAACATATTGGTCACGGAAATTCTCCTGAACACATTTCAGAAATTCCTCCCCCTCCTTTCCCTTTACCCTAGCATTATCCCAATCGATATTTGGGTAATTAAAGTCCCCCAATATCACCACTCTATAGCTCTTACATATCTCTGTAATTTCCCTGCAGATTTGCTCCTCTACCTCCATCTCACTATTTGGATGCCTATAGAATACCCCCAATAGCATGATCATACCCTTTTTGCTCCTCAACTCTAACGAAATGGATTCTGTCCTTGTCCCCTCAAGAACATCCTCCCTTTCCAACATTACAATGTCTTCCTTAATCAGCACTGCCACCCCACCTCCCTTTTTCCCTTCCTTATATTTTCTGAACACCTTGTGCCCTTGAATATTAAGTGTCCAGTCCTCACCGTTTTTAAGCCACATTTCCATTATTGCCACATGGCTAATTGTGCTTGTAGCTCACCAACCTTATTCACCACACTTTGTGCGTTTACGTAAATGCATTCTAAACTCATTTTTGAATTTTTTGAAGTCTTTCTTACTCTGCTCCTATCTAAGGTGGTACTATTTCCGCCTCTAGTATTACTTTCTTCTCTAGTACTATCCAACACATTCACTCTTTTATGCACCTTATTCTTCTTTTCTACTCCTATATACTGGTGCCCATACCCCTGCCAAGCTAGTTTAAACCCTCCTCAACAGCACTAGCAAACCTCCCCACGAGAATATTGGTCCCGGCTCTGTTGAGGTGTAACCCGTCCGGCTTGTACAGGTCCCACCTTCCACAGAAATGGTCCGAATGCCTCAGGAATCTAAAGCTCTCCCTACTGCACCATCTCTCCAGCCACATATTCATCTGTTCTATCCTCCTATTCTTGTACTCACTAGCATGTGGCACCGGGAGTAATCCGGAGATTACTACCTTTGAGGTCCTGCTTTTTAATCTCTCTCCTAGCTCCCTAAACTCTGCCTTCAGGACCTCATCCCTCTTTCTGCCTATGTCAATTGTAAATTGTAAAAGTTTTAGATTGCTTTACTGTCATGTTTGAATATTCAATTATGACATCTTAATAATAAAATGTATGTTTCCATCAAGTTACCTCTCTCCACTTGTATCTCTCATTCTTGGTTTCTCGAATTTCACATTCAATTTAATGCCCATTTATAGATGGCAACAGACAGAGATGATGAACATCAAAGTTTGATTTTAAAATAACAAATTAAATGGTCACTTGTTGCATTCAAAATTAATCAAACATTCGTCAACTTGAGTGATTAGATTATCGCAATGGAACAAACACATCCAAAGACACGTGGTGTGGATGAAATAATTACAGGAGTTTGAACAGATGACTGCATGATTTGTAATATACAGTATTTACAATCGCCATCTACAAGAATTCTAGGATTGGATCAATTGCTTTCAAAAAATGAAGTAAGATTAGGTTTCTCTTATTAGTTTAGATGTCACAAACATATTGTCTCAATCAATGTCCCAATCAGAAAACACATTTTAGCACACCACTTAAATGCAATCAGAGAAGGCACTTTTTAATCATGCTGCTCCCAGGTCACTTAGACCATTAGTTTTCAGTCTAAGTAGAAGTGGCATGAAAATGGGTGTAAATCCAGCAAATTGGTAATTGCCATTAACTTCAATGGTAAGCTGAACAATGAGAACAAACTTTTATCAGCTTAGGAGAGGCTATCGGCAGAGCGGCACAAATGTCCCAGGAAATGATTGTGCAACGCATTGAATACCATAACTCACTTACTCCATTATTTCCTGAAACTTTTATATTTAAATAATGGCACATGCAATTACGGTGTCATTCAAACAAAAGTTTTCAGAAAATTCAGGCCCATTAACTTGACTACACACATGCTGACTCAACAGGGGAATTACCATTCCCATTCCCAGCTTTTCACTGGTAGTTTATAAACATTGCGTCCAACAGCCAAAAAATATTCCCTTTTTTCCATTCACAAACCATATTCCTAATTTGTGGTGTATGTGCCTTTAAGAGCCCCCTGTGTACTGTAATGCCGGTAATGGCCACTCGGGCTATATAAGCCTGTATATTGTCTTGTATCTGTTAGTTTACCTCCAGACTTTGTTCAGTAAACACCTGTGAAAACCAACTCCTGCCTTCCGTGTCTCCATTAACACATGGATACAACAGTGGCGACGAATTGGAAACAGACTTACCTGCAATTCGGCAGCACCTCAAGGAGATCGATTCCTCAGACGAAAGTCAAAGAAAAGCAAGAAAAAAAAAACTGTGGTTTCACCAGCTAGCCGAGCTGGTGGCAGGTACTGCAATAATCCTTCCTGGGTGGCGGGCTGGGGCTCCATCGGCTGGCTCTGCAGCAGGGCCGAGCAGCAAAGGCGGAGGCAAACAGAGACAGAGGGGGAGAGCACTTGGGAGACGACCGGCGCTGCAAAGCAGGTCGGCGTTCGGACCAAGCAGAGGGAGGGAAAAGTCCCAGAGAGTCCGGCGGGAACGAGTCTCCACCTGTAAATAAAAACCGCGGAAAACAGCGTTGTCAGCAGCAGCAGCGGCGGGAAAGCGTGGGAAGCGCCATTTTTTTCTGCAGGGAAGAAAGGAAAGCGCGGGAAGCGCCATTTTTTTTTCAGGATGCCTAAGGCTGGCAATATTAATGCTTTCGATAACGATATAGAGGATTGGACCACATATGTGGAAAGAGTGGAGGTATATTGCACAGCAAATGAAATAGAAGATGATAAAAAGGCATCAATACTTCTAAATCTAATGGGCGCAAGGACATACGGGCTGTTATGAAACTTAATCACTCCAGCCAAACCAAAGGACAAGAATTTTAAGGAGATTGTTGATACCCTACAGGAGCACTTAAAACCAACACCGCTGCTGATAGCGTAACGATTCAAATTCTTCAAGAGGAATCAGCACAAGAATGAAAGTAACGCTGATTACCTCACCGAATTAAGGAAGCTATCAAAGCACTGCCAATTCGGGGCAGGACTGGCAGATTCTCTTTGAGACAAATTCGTCTGCGGTCTCCTAAGTGAAAAAACAGAGAAAAGGCTACTTTCTGAGAAAGATTTGACACTGGACAAGGCTTTCAGTATGGCTGTATCATACGAAGCAGCCATAAGAGGAGCTGCAGAGATACAGCAAAAGCCACAGGACTTCGGCACCCATGAAATGACACAGGGTTTCGAGAGACATTATCGCTGCGGCAGATCCACCCATGACCAGAGGGACTGCTGGTTCAAGGACAAAGCATGCAGGCAATGCGGAAAGATTGGACACATTGCACGTGTATGCCGATCTGGACACAAAAATCCACGGACAGGAAAAAAATCAATAAGGAAAAGTACAGAAAGGTACAAATGATGACGGACAGTAGCTCCGAAGACCAGAAGAGCAATAGCGACTCTGGATACAAGAGACTAAGCGAGTGGGCAACACCCATCGTCCCGGTCATGAAGAAAACGTTGAATAATGATAAATCTGAAGAACAGAGAAAAATTGGCTTCTGTGGGAACTTCAAGGTGACTGTAAACCCGGTCCTTCACATGGTACAGTATCCTCTTCCGAGGATAGAAGATATTTTCGCCTCACTATCCGGAGGGAAACATTTCACCAAAATTGACTTGGCACAGGCATATCTACAGATGGAGGTTGAAGAGGCCTCTAAAAATTAGCTCACGATAAATACACACAAAGGCCTGTACCAGTACAATCGACTGGTTTTCGGAGTAGCATCAGCTCCAGCTATCTGGCAAAGAGCTATGGAGCAAGTCCTCCAAGGGATTCCGGGGACTCAATGCTACCTAGATGACATCCTTGTAACAGGAGAAAACGACAACGAGCACCTTGCCAATTTGGAGCAGGTGCTCACTAGGCTGAGAGAACGGGGCCTACGAGCAAATTACCCCAAGTGCGAATTTTCCAGAAACAAATATCATATTGTGGCCACTTAATTAACGAGGAAGGGTTGCATAAGTCACCTGAAAAAATTGAAGCGGTCATAAAAGCCCCAGCACCTGAAAATGTCTCACAATTAAGGTCGTTCCTGGGATTGATAAATTACTATCATAAATATTTACCGAAATTGTCAACTCTTCTGCACCCTCTTAACGAACTGCTACAAACGGGAGTAATTTGGAAATGGAGCGAAGACTGTAAACGTGCCTTCCATAAATGCAAAGGCTTGATCACGTCCAAGGAAGTTTTGGCTCATTACAACCCATCACTGCCAATCAGACTGGCGTGCGATGCATCCCCTTACGGCATAGGAGCGGTATTATCGCATAGATTCCCTGATGGCTCGGAGCAGCCGATAGCTTTTGCGTCACGCTCATTGAACTCAGCTGAACTATGCCCAGATCGACAGGGAAGCACTCAGCCTGGTATGGGGAGTGAAGAAATTCAACCATTACCTACACAGACAAAAATTTACCTTGTTGACTGACCATCAACCCCTCGTCTCCATATTCAACCCTAAAAAGGGTGTTCCCATTATGACAGCACAAAGGCTACAGAGGTGGTCCCTTTTCCTAGGGGCACACCAATATGACATAGAATACAAAGGATCAAAACAGCATGGGAATGCTGACGGTTTATCGCGCCTACCGTTGCCAACGGTAGAAGAGGCACCTACAGTAGACCCAGTGGAGATGTTCCACTTAACCATAGTGGAATGTCTACCAGTAACAAATTCTGCCATTGAAAAGGAAACGAGAAATGACCCAACTCTCTCACGAGTCTATGATTTAACGGTGAAGGGATGGCCAGCACATGGCGAACCACTGTTGCCAGCATTCTCGCAAAGAAGAGAACAGCTGTCAGTGTGCCGAGGAACCTTGATGTGTGGATCCAGAGTGGTGATTCCACCCAAACTCCAGGATAAAGTGCTAAAGGAGCTTCACGAGGGGCATTGGGTGGAGTGAAAATGAAGAACCTAGCCAGAGCATTTGTGTGGTGGCCAGGTATCGATGGAGACATCGAAGAAATGACCAAGAGCTGCCTAGAATGCCAGAAGGTCCAAAACACCCCACCACAAGCCCCTCTACATCCATGGGAGTGGCCCTCATCTCCATGGCAATAGGTACACATCGACTTTGCTGGTCCATTTATGGACTCAATGTTCTTAATTGCGGTTGATGCACACTCCAAGTGGCCGGAGGTAATAAAGATGTCCTCCACCACCACGGAAAAAACCATCACAGTATTAAGGACCATATTTGCCAGGAATGGGCTGCCTGAACAGATCTGTTCTGACAATGGACTGCAATTTGTGTCCGAAGAATTCAGGAAGTTCTTAAAAAACAATGGAGTTAAGCACTACACATCCACCCCATACCATCCCGCCACCAATGGATTGGCTGAAAGGTTTGTCCAGACCTTCAAGAAGGCCATAAAGGCCATGGGTAATGAAGACATAAAACTTCAGCATAAGGTAGATAACTTCTTGTTTGCATACAAACCAAACCCCCGCCATGATGTTCTTCAATAGAAGCCTAAGATGCCAGCTGGATTTGATCAAGCCAAACATCAGAAGGGACGTGGAGAACCGGCAATTTCAAGGCATGAATGAAAGGCCAACTAGAACCTTCCAGATAGGTCAACAAGTTTTGGCCCGGGACTACCGTACCGAGAAATGGCAGCCTGGAACTATTTGTACACGACTAGGACCGCTGATGTATACCGTGGACATTGGAGAAAGCATAATAAGGCGCCATGCTGACCAGATCATAGAGTCATCCGAAAAGGGACAACCTACACCACAACTCTATACGCCTAATGATGAAGTAGAGATACCCATAGTATCTACCTCCGATCCGGTGATACTAGAACCAGATGAACCCAACACTGGCATTCAAGCCAAATCAGCCTTGCCAAAAGAACCTACTGCACCACCAGACACTACTACACCACCGAGGCATTATCCGGACCGAGTCAGGAAGCCTCCAGAGAGACTGACTTATAATTGATTAACTACAGCAAATGTGTAGATTATTGTTCTTGTAACATGTTAATTAATGATTACTTAAAATATTATGTACTGGTTGTCTAAAAGGGGAGGAATTGTGGTGTATGTGCCTTTAAGAGCCCCCTGTGTACTGTAATGCCGGTAATGGCCACTCGGGCTATATAAGCCTGTATATAGTCTTGTATCTGTTAGTTCACCTCCAGACTTTGTTCAGTAAATACCTGTGAAAACCAACTCCTGCCTTCCGTGTCTCCATTAACACACGGATACAACATAATTGAAACGGAATTTATGCTGTTCCAATCTTCTTAAAGACAAGTAATTGCTACACTGTAATGATAGTCCCATCTCTACAGCATTGTCTCCTCTTAGTAGGACGGAGAAGTCGCCACAATGGTAAACAGCACTTTACTTAAAAATCTAGCTTTATTAAGATAATGGAAGAGGCAGTTACAGAGTTTATTAAATTAAATGAGATGACAATAGACTCAGAAGCAATAATAAAAACATTAGGCTGAGACATGAATGTACGCAGACGATGTTCACCCATCCAATGTTTTAGAAGAAGTGCTAACCAGTTTAAAATAAATGAGTTAAAGCCTTTGTTAAAACATTTCATAGAAATGTGCCATATGAACGCTTTGTCTGTTCAATAATATTGGTAACACTCACATGTCTTACACGGAGGGGTATAAATACACTGGAGAATGAGCATTGAGAAAACCCTGCGCACATCAAGCTTCAGAATTTACTTCAGGTGAAGCACAAACTACACTTTCTGATGGTAGCTCAAGCAGAAATTGTTCTCAAACAACTTTTATTATCTCCCTATCTCTTCCCCCTCGTCTCCTTCCAAACGACTGCCCTTTAACAAGGCTTTGTTAAACCTTTCACTAATTTTCTTCATTCTGTTTTGGATTGGTGAAACCCTTAGAGCTGTATTTAGCTCCTGTGGCTCATATTAATGAAAACCTGAGTGTGCGTGAACAAAGATACAATAAAGGTAGAAAGCACCAACTGGTCTGTGTCTGGCCTTGGTAGGTGTTTCATGCTGCTCTGGAGATTACATTTGTGAGTTTAATGAACAGAAATGAAGCCCTTATGGTGGTAAGTTTTGGGTGATTTAAATGAATCGCCTACATTTAATGTCACTGTCAAAGAAAATTAAAGCAAAGAACTGAAGACACCTCATTCAGGAAAATTGTTAATTTTAATTCTGAGATTGATAGATGTTTGTTAAGCAAAGGTAATAATGGATCTGGGGCAAAGGCGGGTATATGGAGTTAGGTCTCAGATCAGCCATTATCTCATTGAATGGCCGAACAGGCTCGAGGGGCTTAATGGCCTCCTCCTGTTCCTATGAAAATATTTGACCCAAACAACACTCTTACTTTCCCCTCCTTTTGCAGACAGATACTGGGCAGGATGGCCCTCTTTCCCCCCACTGCTATTTGTGTGAGCGATGGATTCTCTGGAATTTGATGCACTCAACTATGGTTTGGAGGCAGGGAGTCAAAAACATAAGATTTGCAGACACCTAGATGATATTCTCACCTTCATTAACATACATGCCAAGCATCAGCATTTTAAGTCAATGGCCCAGAAATTCGGGTCTCCACGGGTGAGTACGCATGGGGTACTCACCCGTAGGCCCGGTGGAAGTGTCGGTTTCCTGCATACACTGTACATGCGCGGGAAACCGGCACTTCCGTTCCTCTGAAAGCAGGGGTTCAGAGGTCGGACGCGTGCGCGGGGGAGTCTGCGTGTGCACTTTGAACTTATGTTTTTTTTACAGGTTTTTCCGTGAGGGTAAGTCTTTAGAATTTAGAAATGTAAAAAGCAGGTGTAAGGCCTGCTTTTTACAAGGTAAGTGGTCAATTAATTAAAATTAAAACATTTTTTCCACAGGTTTATTATTTTTAAATACTTTAAAGCAAGGTAAGTTTATTTTTAGCCCCGTTAGAATATTTAAAAAAATTTCTTCAAAAATTTAAATTATTGTTTAAAATAGTTATTTAATGTAATTTATAGTTTATTTAAAAAATGTGATTTTTTTAAAAATGTATTTGAAGCTTTACTGCTATTTTGGGGTCGTAGTATTTATAAGTCTTGACAGCACTTCCTGTCAAGACTTATGAATGGAGCATTCCCTGCTCCGATTGGCTGCCCATGGCCCACGTGATCCCAGGGGACGCATCGAATTAACTACGCCCCTGGGACACACAAGCACTACGCGCCAGCAGCTGGGCCAGGCCCCGGATCGGAATTCCACGGGGCCCTACAGCTCAACTGCCGGCGCGCAAGGTAAGTGCAGGTCAGGGGCTTGCACCCACGGGAAGCCCCTGACCCAAATTTCTGGGCCAGTGTTTCAACCCAATGTCAGCTTATCAGCATTTCACAAAAAAATCCGTTTTACTCGGATTGAAGGTCGTCAGTTTCAACCAATCAAATCGTTTAGAGGGCAGGATTGAAGGTAATTTAGAACCATCAGGTCAAATGGAAAGGAAGACCGGAGACCCAATCAGTCCTTGTTTTCTCCTACTGTTGGTTCTTCACAAACTTAAGCTGGTAAACTGTGATTATGGATTAACAAAAATAATTCCTAATAGCAGGAATTGTTTGATTTCAGCAATGTGGATCCTTACAACAACCGATAGCCTGCAAGTTCCAAGAATTTCCAGGACAATGTCAAACTCCTTGGAAGAGTTGCCAAGAGGCAACTTACTAACTGTAAGGTCCTATCAGAAATGAGTTTAGGTAATCTGAACAGAATCCTCAGTGGGCAGGAGTTCACAGCACAAAATTATTCCGAATTTAACATTAATAGTCAATCTTGCTCGCTCAGAAATGTCACATTGATGGCTGGTGTGATAAAGCTTTGCAGTATATAAATAAGGACAAGGTGTGCAAGATGGAAGAATATTTATATTGGTCTGAAGATGGTTTTATTGTGTATTGAAGTATCCTAAACCCTGATGGAGATCTTTAAGATTATGACAGGGTAGATATAAAGAAGATATTTCCACTTTTGGGAGACCAAAACTAGGGACCAGAAATATAAGATTGTCACTAATAAATCCAAGAAGGAATTCTGGAGAAGCTTCTTTGCCCAGAGAGTGGTTAGAATGTGTAACGAGCTACTACAAGGAGTAGTTGAGGTGTATAGAATAGATTCATTTAAGGGGAAGCCAGATAAGCACATAAGGGAGAAAGGAATAAAAGTTTATGCAGATAGGGTGCGATGAAGTAGGGTGGAAGGAGGCTCGTGTGAAGCATAATCACCGGCATGGACCAGTGGGGCCAAATGGCCTGTTTCTGTGCTGTACATTCTATGTAATCCCATGTAAAAATTGTTTTTCCAACTGGAAATCAACAAAATGCAATCATTTTGACAGGTGTGACCCAACAGCTTGTTTTATTTAAGTGAGGCTGCAGGCAACCCATGCAGTCATGTCTTCAATCACAGCATTATATTATGATCCTACTGTTTTGTGCTCTTGGATCCGAAACACCAACAAATTAAGAGAAAACTGAAAATGTTATTCAAGTTATTGAAGAGTATTCCCTGGCCCAGCGATACAGCTCCCTGCTCATCAAATATTAATGAGAATGCTGATCAATTGTACAACGATTTATTTCTATCATTACGGTTCATGTTGGATTCTGCCAGAAATAAGCGGCATGAATTAATGATACCTTGCACCTGTTCACCCAGTTCCAGTGCATGATTCTTGCATTCTAATAACGTCATTCAAAGTTGAAGTACTACATTCAAGCAATGAGTTAACCTTATGGGGTCAGAGGTCCTGTCCACATTGTTCAATTTGGAGATCACAATGGGATAAATAAGCACACGAGGTAAGCAACTATGGAGCAGGAGTTAATACCAATTAATGGTCGGAGAGACTATCCGCAGTCAGCAGGACTAGGTCACAGTGTGTGAACTGATCGCAGATTGTGGCAAAATCCAACCTAATGCTATCATCCGAGGACAAGCAGTTTAATTCATTTATGCAAAATCATACTTGCAGGTAGGAGTTCCCAGGGTGGTGGGGGTGGAGGGTGGAGTGGTGGAGGGGGGTGGTAGTGATGTAAAGCTGGTGCCTTAAAAGGCCATAGCTGAGATTTAAAGGGATGCAGTCTCTTAAGGGTAAATGAACATAAACAGAAACAATTGTTTAAGCTTTTCTAAAATTTGATACTCATTAATAATATTTGTCAGCTGTGCAATCCAACTCACAGGCTGTAGGGGGAAAAGCTGTATACAAAACCCAAAGGAAGGCAAGGAAAATGTTAAAACAATGGCACAACATCAAACAGTGCTTGCTTTTGTGTATATGGCTGTGTGACAGCAATGGCCGATCCAGTGAGGGGTCGAGAGGAGAGTCTGATGTGAAAGGCAAGCTGTCAAACAAATGCACTGTTTCACTTATACAGTTCTCTGAATGACAAGCAAAATGGGCACAGAACAGGCCAAAGTCCTGTGCGGCCAATTAGCTGGCTCAATTGTGCCTGATGCACATTTGTGCAACTGGCACTGAGGCCCATAAAGTTGGCCTCAAAAGTCAGCTGAAAGAAAGCCTGGGTCTATTCAAGCTATAAATCTCTCCAATTCTCTGTAGTGCCTGTGGCAACAAATGACTTCTGTGCCCTTTGTATTAATCAAACTTCCAGGGCAGTTTATTTCAGAGGATGTGTCAAATGGAGACTGCTGCTGTCGCACTGTAGTTTCATCAGGAAACTGATAATATATATTTTAAACTCTTCTTTCCTCTCAAAAGGAATCTACGACACAAAACTCCTTCCTTCATTAATTTTAACAAATAAGTAAACACAAGTAAAATGTGATGGATTGGAGGTAAAAAGTGGCAATGGTTCAGGTGTACCACTTCTTTGGTAAACAGCAAACAGTGTGTGAACAGAAATACATACTTGCTTATTAAGATCTTGTTAATTCATGTAATAAGAACAACAACTTGCATTTATATAGTGCCTTTAACATAGTAAACCATCCCAAGGTGCTTCACAGGAGCGTTATCAAACATAATTTGACACCAAATAAGGTGATATTAGGGCAGATGACCAAAAACTTGGTCAAAGAGGTAGGTTTTAAGGAGCATCTTAAAGGAAGAAAGAGAGGTAGAGAGGCGGAGAGGTTTAGGAAGGGAATTCCAGAGCTCAGAGCCTAGGCAACTGAAGGCACAGCCGCCAGTGGCGGTGTAGGAGTCTACATACTCCGAGCAAAAAATACTGAACTCGGAGAGGTTCAACAGAAAAGGTTTAATTGTTGAGGCTGCATGCTGAACACAAAATGGAGTCAGAGACTACACAAAGTACGACTGCCTTTCATCAGTGCACAGCTTCGACTCCTCCTCCCCCGCTCTGGGCTTAACTATGTTGCAGATCGAGTTTCTTAAAGGTGTGATCCTTCTTAAAGGCATGACGCCTGATTTATAGTCTATGGACCGGAAAGCGGATTGTGTCCTTTCTGGAATCGGTACGCCACACAGCTCCCCCCAGAATCCGCTAGTAGGGAGTGTACGAACCGGCGTGGTGGCTTGATGGCACGGCCGGAACGGCTCTTGGCGGTTGGTGTTGGGAGCGGGGCGGTCGGACGCGTTGGGCTCTTAGGCGGTCTGCCCCGTGGTGGGGGTTGGCCCACTTGAATGGGTTCATCGGGCTCTAGGTGTGCCAGCTTGAGCCGGTCGACCGACACCTTGTCAGTTCTGCCGCCCACTTCGAGGAGGAAGAACTTGTTCCCCGTCTGGAGTACCTTGTAGGGTCCATCGTATGGGGGCCGTAGAGGTCCTCGGTGGGCGTCATGGCGCACGAAAACAAATTTGGCCATGTGCAGGCTAGGTGGTACACGGGTTGCTGGTTCGCCGTGCCGGCCGGTGGGTACCGGAGCGAACTGTTGTGCTCGGTTGGCGAAAGCGTGGCGTTGCTGGTCAGCCGACCAGGGGGTCGTGGCGGTGGGCAGGAACTCTCCGGGTATGCGCAGCGGCTGGCCGTACATGAGTTCCGCCACCGAGGCTTGCAGGTCTTCCTTGACCGTGGAGCATAAGCCGAGTAGCACCCACGGGAGGCGGTCGATCCAAGCCTCGTCCTCGAGGCTGGTGCAGAGGGACGCCTTCATGGACCTGTGGAATCGCTCGCACAGTCCGTTGGCTTGGGGGTGGTAAGCCGTGGTGCGGTGAACGGCCACCCCGAGGTTTCGGGCGATGGCGGCCCACAGATCAGAGGTGAACTGTGGGCCTCTATCCGAAGTCATGTCGGAGGGGACGCCGAACCGAGCGACCCAGGTACCGATGAACGCCCTCGCGATGTCGGCGGTGGTGGTGGACGTCAGTGGAATGGCCTCGGGCCAGCGGGTGGTACGGTCCACGATTGTCAGCAGATGCGTGTGACCTTGTGATGGCGGCAGGGGGCCGACGAGGTCGATGTGGGCGTGGTCGGACCTTCTTTCTGGCACGGTGAACTCCTCGAGTGGGGCTTTGACGTGCTGGTGGATTCTGGCACGCTGGCAAGCTATGCAGGATCTGGACCAGACGCGCACATCTTTGCGCAGGCCACGCCAGACAAATCGGTTGGCCACCAGTCTAATGGACGTGCGGGTGCCGGGGTGTGAGAGGTCGTGGACGATGTCGAACACCCGTTTTCACCAGGTCGCCGGGATTACGGGGCAGGGTTGCGCCAAGGAGGTGTCGCATTTGACTGTGACGGCGGACGGGCCGCAGGCGACGTCGGTCAGTCGCAGCCCTGGGAGGGTTGTGGGCGCAGAGAGCAGATCGGGGTCGGTGCATTGCTCCGCTACCAGCTGAGCATAGTCCACTGCCAGGTGGGTGCCGTGGACGGCGGGGCGCGATAGGCAGTCGGCCACCACGTTGTTTCAACCGGAGACGTGCCGGATGTCCGTGGTTAATTCGGACACCGCGGCGAGCTGGCGTTGTTGCCTGGCTGACCACGGGTCCGCAGATTTCGCCATCGCGAATGTCAGGGGTTTGTGGTCAACAAATGCGGTGAAGGGGCGGCCCTGCAGAAGAAATCTAAAATGGCGGACTGCCAGGTACAGTGCGAGGAGCTCGTGGTCAAAGGCGCTGTATTTGGCCTCCGGGGGGTGCAGTTGGCGGCTGAAAGAGGCCAGCGGTTGCCAGGCACCGTCGACCTACTGTTCGTACACGGTGCTGACCGTGTGATCGGAGGCATCCGTGGTGAGGGCCACCCTGGCGTTGGGCTGTGGGTGAGCGAGCATGGTGGCGTCGGCGAGCGCCTTTTTGGTCGAGTCGAAAGCGGTCAACATGTCCGCCGACCACTCGATCGCCATTCTGTCTTTCTTACCCCGGAGGGCTTCGTATAGGGGCCGCATGAGGGAGGCCACTCCGGGAATGAAGCGGTTGTAAAAGTTGATCATCCCCAAGAACTCCTGGAGGCCTTTGATGGTGGTAGGCCGGGGGAACTGCTGGACGGCTTGCACCTTGGCGGGCAGGGGAATGGCTCCATCCTGCGTGATGTGGTGGCCGAGGAATTCGATCCTGCTGAGGCCGAATTGGCACTTGGCTGGGCTGATGATGAGCCCGTGCTCACTGAGCCGCTGGAACAGGGTGCGGAGGTGCTCGATGTGTTCCTGCTTGGAGGAACTAGCTACCAGGATGTCATCCAGGTAGACAAAGAGGAACTTCAGGTCCCGGAGGACCGAGTCCATGAGCCGCTGGAAGGCCTGGGCCGCGTTTTTGAGGCCGAAGGGCATTCGGAGGAACTCGAATAGCCCAAAAGGGGTGATTATGGCCGTCTTGGGAACGTCCGTGGGGTGGACTGGCACCTGATGGTAACCGCGCACCAGGTCGACTTTGGAGAAGACTGAGCGGCCGGCCAGTCTAGCCGAGAAGTCTTGAATGTGCGGTATGGGGTGCTGATCCGGCGTGGTGGCGTCGTTTAGGCGCCGGTAGTCCCCGCAGGGGCGCCATCCCCCGTCGGGTTTGGTGACATAAGAACATAAGAACATAAGAAATAGGAGCAGGAGTAGGCCAATCGGCCCCTCGAGCCTGCTCTGCCATTCAATAAGATCATGGCTGATCTGATCCTAACCTCAAATCTTCTATCACTCTGCATCCACCCGAACCCATGTGATCTCCCGGGAGAGGCGAAAAACCAGATAAAAGACCCAATGGCCAATTTGGGAGAAAGAAATCTGGGAAATTCCTCTCTGACCCATCTAGGCGATCGAAATTCTTCCAGAAGATCACTCTGTCCCTATATTTTCTACAGTACTTACCTTCTGTAAAGGCGATCTCCACCCCAGCCAGGAACAGGAATAAAAACCATCTCCTGAAATCTAACACAGAATTAGAACACAGTAGGAGCAGAACCAGGCTACACAGCCCCTGGGCGCACTCCACTACCCACAGGGCCATGACCATTCCAAACCTAGACTCATGTCCAATTTCCTGCCCACTCCCCGTAACCCTTAATTCCCTTTACCTCTAGGAAACTATCTATTTCTGTTTTAAATTTATTTAATGATGTAGCTTCCACAGCTTTCTGGGGCAGCAAATTCCACAAACCTACCACCCTCTGAGTGAAGAAGTTTCTCCTCATCTCAGTTTTGAAAGAGCAGCCCCTTATTTTAAGATTATGCCCCCTAGTTCTAGTTTCACCCTTCATTGGGAACATCCTCACCGCATCAACCCAATCAAGCCCCTTCACAATCTTATATGTTTCAATAAGATCGCCTCTCATTCTTCTGAACTCCAATGAGTAGAGTCCCAATCTACTCAACCTCTCCTCATATGACCACCCCCTCATCCCCGGGATTAACCGAGTGAACCTTCTTTGTACTGACTCGAGAGCAAGTATGTCTTTTCTTAAGTATGGACACCAAAACTGTATGCAGTATTCCAGGTGCGGTCTCACCAATACCTTGTACAACTGCAGCAATACCTCCCTGTTTTTATATTCCATCCCCCTAGCAATAAAAGCCAACATTCCATTGGCCTTCTTGATCACTTGCTGCACCTGCATACTAACTTTGTGAGTTTCGTGCACCAGGACCCCCAGATCCCTTTGTACTACAGTACTTTCCAGTTTCTTGCCATTAAGATAATAACTTGCTCTATGATTTTTCCTGCCAAAGTGCATAACCTCACACTTTCCAGCATTGTATGCCATCTGCCAAATCTCTGCCCACTTACTTAGCCTGTCTATGTCCCTTTGCAGGTTTTTTATGTCCTCCTCACTCACTACTTTCCGTCCCATCTTTGTATCATCTGCAAACTTTGATATGTTACACTCGGTCCCCTCCTCCAAATCGTTAATATAGATTGTAAAGAGTTGGGGACCCAGCACTGACCCCTGTGGAACACCACTAGTTACTGATTGCCAGTCCGAGAATGAACCATTTATCCCAACTCTCTGCTTTCTGTTAGAGAGCCAATCCTCTATCCATGCCAGAATATTACCCCCAATCCCGTGATTTTTTATCTTAAGCAATAATCTTTTGTGTGGCACCTTGTCAAATGCCTTTTGGAAGTGTAAATACACTACGTCCACTGGTTCCCCTTTATCCACCCTATATGTTACTTCCTCAAAGAACTGCAGCAAATTTGTCAAACATGACTTCCCTTTCATAAAACCATGCTGACTTTGTCCTATTAAATTATGATTATCCAAATGTCCTGTTACTGTCTCCTTAATAATGGACTCCAATATTTTACCTACCACAGATGTTAGGCTAACCGGTCTATAGTTTCCAGCCTTCTGTCTACTGCCCTTTTTAAATAAGGGCGTTACATTAGCAGTTTTCCAGTCTGCCGGGACCTTTGCTGATTCCAGGGAGTTTTGGAAAATTATTACCAATGCATCCACAATCCCTCCCGTCACTTCCCTCAAGACCCTAGGATGTAAGCCATCAGGTCCAGGTGATTTATCTGCCTTGAGTCCCATTATTTTACCGAGTATCACTTCCTTAGTGATTTTGATCGTGTTTAGCTCCTCCCCCCCTATAGCCCCCTGTTTGTCCAGTGTTGGGATATTCTTAGTGTCCTCTACTGTAAAGACTGATACAAAATAATTGTTCAGTGTTTTTGCCATCTCCATGTTTCCCACCATTAATTTCCTGGTCTCATCCTCTAAGGGACCAACATTTACTTTAGCCACCCTTTTTCTTTTTATATAACTATAGAAACTTTTGCTGTCTGTTTTTATATTTTTTGCTAATTTACTTTCATAATCTATCTTCCCTTTCTTAATCAATCTTTTAGTTATTTTTTGCTGTCTTTTAAAGACTTCCCAATCCTCCATCCTCCCACTAGATTTGGCTACCTTATATGCCCTTGTTTTTAGTCGGATACTATTCTTAATTACTTTACTTAGCCACGGATGGCTATCTTTTCTTTTACACCCTTTTTTCCTAAATGGAATATATATTTTTTGGAAGTTGTAAAATAACTCCTTAAATGTACACCACTGATCATGTACCGTCTTACCCTTTAATCTATTTTCCCAGTCCACTCTAATCAATTCCGCTCTCATACCTTCATAGTCTCCTTTATTCAAGCTCAGCACGCTTGTTTGAGATCCAACCTTCTCACCCTCTAATTGAATATGGAATTCAACCATGTTATGGTCACTCATTCCAAGGGGATCATTTACTGGGACATTTTTAATTAATCCTGTCTCATTACACAGGACCAAATCTAAGGTTGCTTGCCCCCTGCTCGGTTCAGTTACATACTGCTCAAGAAACCCATCCCTAATACACTCAATGAACTCATCCTCAAGGCTGCTCTGCCCAATTTGATTTGTCCAGTTAATATGATAATTGAAATCCCCCATAATTATAGCTGTTCCCTTATTACAAGCCTCAACTATTTCCTGATTGATACTCCGTCCAACAGAGTTGCAGCTGTTCGGAGGCCTATAGACTACGCCCACGAGTGTTTTTTTCCCCTTATTATTCCTTATCTCCACCCAAACTGTTTCACTATCCCGCTCCTTTGACCCAATATCATTTCTCTGTATTATAGTGATTCCTTCCTTTATTAACATAACCACCCCACCACCTCTCCCTTCCTGTCTGTCCTTCCTATTTGTTAAATAACCTGGTATGTTTAATTCCCAGTCGTGGTCACCCTGCAGCCATGTTTCTGTAATGGCCACAAGATCATACCCATATGTCGTTATTTGTGCCATTAACTCGTTCATTTTTTTACGAATGCTGCGTGCATTCAGATAAAGAACTTTCAAATATGTTTTGTAACACTTAGTTCCTGTTTTTTCCCTTTTTAGTACTTTATCTTTTACTCCATACCTTCTGCCCCTTCCTGACACGTTCTGTTTTTTAATTCTCCCACTGCTACCTAAGTCTATGACCTTCTCTGTTGTCATTTCTATTATTTGCTCTCTAGAAACCTCCCCCCCACAAATTAGTTTAAAGCCCTCTCTACAGCCCTATTTATATGATTCGTCAGGACTCTAGTCCCAGCACTGGCCAAGTGGAGTCCGTCCCAACAGAACAGCTCCCTCCTGTCCCAGTACTGGTGCCAGTGTCCCAAGAAGCAAAACCCATTTCTCCCACACCAGTCTTTGAGCCACGCATTTAACTCTTTAATTTTATTTATCCTAGCCAAATTCGCTCGTGGCTCAGGTAATAACCCAAAGATTATTACCCTTGAGGTTCTGTTTTTTAATTTGACCCCTAGCTGCTCATACTCCTTTAACAGAACCGTCTTCCTTGTCCTATCTACGTCGTTTGTACCAACATGGACCATGACAACTGGATCCTCCCCCTCCCACTCCAAGTTTCTTTCCAGCCCAGAAGAGATGTCCTTAACCCTGGCAACACAGCCTTCGGGACTCCCGCTCTTGACTGCAGAGTACCCTATCTATCTCCTAATGATACTATCCCCTACCACTACAACATTTCTTTTTACTCCCTCCACTTGAATGGCCCCCTGTACCACGGTGCTGTGGCCAGGTTGCTCATCCTCCCTGCAGTCCCCACTCCCGCCCTCACAGGGAGTAAGAACCTCGATCCTGCTGGACAAGAGCAAGGGCCGCGTCTCCTTCAACACTACATCCTGGATCCCTGTACCTTCCTCACTCATAGCCACACCGTCCTGTCCCTGACCACGGACTACATCTGCAGTAATTAACTTCATAGGTGTGACCATCTCCTGAAACCTGGGGCTAGATTTTCAGTATAGGCAGTTTTGGGGCGCTAACCTTAGCGCCCGCCCGAAGTTAGCGCCCGCCCCAAAGTAGCGCCCCGTTGCCGGGAATTCAGTGGCTTCGCCCTAAGAGGTTGGTGGAGCGCTAAAAGAGGCGTTCCACTACTCTCTTTAGGCGCTAAGCCGGCGGTCCAGAGGGATAGCGCCCAGGCGGGGCGCAGCACGGGTGCGGTCATTTTTGCACTGACAGCAGACCCCGTGGTGCCGACCAGCTCTTAAAGGGGGAAGGGACGAATTGGTCTGCTGCCACGCCCTGCACACTGCAGCCTTGCAAAGAGGCCTCAACACTACTGCTCAGCCCCAGGGAGTCATGGCAACGCCAGAGAAGGCCCGTCAGCGTGCCCTGCGCTTCTCAGAGGGTGATCTGGACATCATGGTCACAGCTCTGGAGGTGAGGCGCAAGATCTTGTTTCCAGACAGTGGGAGGAATCCAACCCACCACGACTACACCAAAGCCTGGAAGCAGATCGCCCAGAGGGTGACGTTCACCGGCGAGGCCCCCAGGACCCACACACAATGCCGTAAGAAATACAACGATCTGACCAGGATTGTGAGGGTGAGTAGCCTTTCCAGTCTCCTCCTCATTCTTGCATGTACACCTGACATGATGGGCAAAGGGACCTGAAAGTCCTTTTGGCCAGCCCTCAGCCAGCAGCATTGGGACAGTCATGAGCATCAAATGGCCATTCGGCACTCTACACTTTGGCCAAGCTATTCCACCATGGGAGGCAGTGCACAGTACATCAGGGCTTCACTCTGTCCAAGCTATTCCACCATGGGAGGCAGTGCACACTACATCAGGGCTTCACTCTGTCCAAGCTATTCCACCATGGGAGGCAGTGCACACTACATCAGGGCTTCACTGCGCACTTACAGCCCGTCCTTTCTCTTGCAGGCTAAAGTAGCGTTTAATCGCCAGGCCCGTGCCAGGGGTGGCCGCGCCAAGCTGCAGAAGCTCACTCAGCTGGAGGAGCGCGTGTGTGTGCTCATGGGAGCACGTGTGATTGTCCCCACAGCGTGCGGTGTATCCGACCCTCCACTGCCCGGCAATGGTAAGGACCTCGCCTTTTGGCCCTCTCGCGTCGCACTGGCCCATCCGAGCTACCTCCTTTGCCACTGTCCCACCAATGCGCTGAATCCCACCAGTCCTAACTCCCTCGCTGACGCCGTCTCCTCACTCTGAAGCTACTCTTGTGCATTCCTGCTTTCAGCTGGTGACGACCAGGACCCTGAGGCTGCCAGTGACAGCACCTCCAACCAGGAGGAGGAGGAGGAGCAAGCCGGACCTTCGGGGGAACAGTCACGTCCCGCAGGAGAGGAGGAAATGCTCGACACCTCCTCACTGGACGAGTGCCTGGAGGAACTGTCGCAGGGCAATGCAGCTTCTGGGACCAGTGGCGTCCAGCCACCCAGCAGCCGTGCGCGTGGCCCGCCGCCTTCCCCCCAAAGGGGGGAAGGATCAGAGGGGAGTGCTGCTGCTCGGCACACTCGCCGTCACCAACGCGGCAAGGGTCCCCTAGTTCAGCCCCCTCCTCCCCAGCGGGAGAGTCGCGACTCCAGTCCGGACACCTTCACTTCGGAGGAGGTGCGGAAGCTCGATCAGATGGCCGACGACTCGGACCGGCGCCACACGGAGCTCATGAGCGTGGTGGGGCGCATGCCTGAGGCCATCGAGTCGCTGGCGACCAGTGTGCGCGAGTTCGGGGCAGCAACTGCCGCGACTGGCCGCATGCTAACTGATGCCGTCAAGACCCTGGCGGATGTGATGCGTGCGCACACCAGGACCACAGGGCCACTCACTGCTGCCACACGCGCTGTCTCAGGCAGGCATCGCCAGGGCAGGCGCCGCGCTGGACCATCCCAGCAAGCCGGCCGTCGGCTGATTGCTGCGGATCCTGCAGTGCGGGCCCGGCCGAGTGCCACCGCGCCACAGCACCAGCCAGCGCATCCCAGACGCCTGCTGGCCCACATTGCGCCATCCGTCGCCGCCATTCCCCCTCTGGGCCGTCAAGGGCAAGCGGCTGCAGCTGATGGTGGCCAGGCTCAGGTGCGCCACTCAGGAGACGGCCCCTCGAGGCCCAAACGCCGTGTAGGCCGCCCCCCAGCGGCATCTGGCGGAAGGGCATCTGAGCCTCAGGCGCCTTCCCCCAGCCTCGCAGCAGCCACTGGGCAGAGCTTGCGAAGGAGCAGCAGGCAGGGCAGGGGAGGCAAAATGCTGGCCAAGGTCTCGCCCTCGCGGGCCACTCAGTAGAGGGTGTGGCCAGCTTTCCTTTAATATGGCGGTGGCCATCTTTATTTTGCCCATGGTTGTGCTTTTGGAGGGCTTTTTTTTTGCGTTAGGCCGACGTTGAGGCCCGGTTTCAATAAAGGTGGAGTGGCTCCTCCCCAGTTTGTGGGAGTGAGTCGTTTGTTGGGCTTTTTGTGGGGCCCGTTTATTGTTTTTGGGGATTCATGTGGGAAGGGCTTTTCATTTTTGTTTAATAAAAAATTATCTTTATTCATGCAGTCTCCATGGTTGTTCTTCTTAGTGTTTGTTGGCTTCGCCGGCTGAGGGCTTGCGGAGCGGCTGCATTCATCTTCCCTCATGGCCCCTGGCCATTCCCTGACAGGGGGCTTAGAAGTACCGTGTAATAAGGTGGCGTCGTGCGGCCCTTGGCCCTGGTCGCTCCCTCCTGGGAACGTACTCCTGCTCCTCCTCCTCCTCCTCCTCCTCCTCCTCCTCCTCATGCTCCTCCTGCTCCTCCTCCTGAGGTGCTGGTCCAACGTCAGGTGGCAGTGCCTGAGTCCTGCGGATAGCCAGGTTGTGTAGCATGCAGCAAACCACCACAAATTGGGAGACCCGGTCCGGCGAATACTGGAGAGCTCCTCCGGAGCGATCAAGGCAGCGGAACCGCTGCTTGAGGACCCCAATAGTTAGCTCGATGATGTTGCGGGTGGTTTGATGGCTCTCGTTGTAGGCCTCTTCAGCAGCGGTCCTGGGCGCGCGGAGCGGGGTCATGAGCCAGGTGCACAAAGGATAGCCTTTGTCCCCGAGTAGCCATCCTCTTGGGGGAGGCTGTGCCTGGAACATGTCATGCACAGTACTCTGCCGCAGGATAAAGGCATCGTGGCTGCTGCCTGGGAAGCTGGCATTGACTGCCATGATGCGCTGCTTGTGGTCACAGACCAGCTGCACATTCAGAGAATGGTAGCCCTTCCTGTTGCGATACTGCTCGCCATGCTCCAGAGGGGCCCGCAAAGCCACATGCGTACAGTCAATGGCGCCCTGCACCAAGGGGAATTCCCCGAGTCTGGAAAATCCCAATGCGCGCTGATGCTGGCTCTCCAGGGCCATGGGGAAGGAGATGAATTGGCTTCTCCTTCTGAACAGTGCTTCGGTCACCTGGCGGATGCAGCGATGCGCGCCGTACTGGGAGATGTTTGCTATGTCCCCAGCAGCGTATTGGAAGGAGCCGGTGGCATAGAAGTTCAATGCCACTGTCACCTTCACTTCCACCGACAGAGACGTCCTGCACCTGAGCTTTGGCCGCAGATCTCGGCAAAGCAGGTGGCAGATCTCTGCAATCACCCCCTTCCGGAATCGGAGCCTTTTAACACATCGCGCGGCACTCATGTTTAGGTAGGAGCGCTGCTGGCGGTATAGCCTGACTGGGTAAGGCCTACGTGGCCGACGCCTGTAGCCCCCTCTGCCTCTAGCCAGGGCTGCCCCTCTCACAATGCGTCTGCGAGCCCTACGGACATGGAGCTGCAGCTCCGCGTTGGCACCCCATGCAACCCCCATCAAATCCTGGCAAACACTCTAATTTCCAAATGGCCACTTGCAGCGCTGTTGCCTGAGTCCAAAAATACCTGGCTCTTGCTGCTTGAAACCAGTTAGCTATCCTCCTTGTTGTGTCTCCAGAAATGTGTTGCACAAGACTGTTTTCTGAAATAATGGATGGCCTTTATACTGGAGAGGACGTTCCCTTTAATTAGCGCCCCCCGGGGCCCGCGCTGGTTGTGTTGCGTTCCTTTTTCCAAACGCTCCGGCCGCCCGCCGCACAATGGGGCGGTCCGACTGAAGTTTGCAATCGGGGCGGCCAAAGGGCGTTGCACGAGGATGTGACGTCATTTTCTGCGCGCGCATCCGGGCGGGCGCTAAACTTTGCGCCGGCGCTAACGGGCAACTTAATTTGGGGCGGGGCGCAAACTGCGCTGCGCCCGGGTGCTACACGCATAGCGCCCGGAAATCACTTCTCTTAAGGCGCTAACTGCTGGCGCAAGCAACTGAAAATCTAGCCCCTGGAGTCCAGGAACTTCTCCCCCACCCTGATGTGTTGCAGTGTCTGAAGCTCGGTCTCAAGCTCCATAACATGGAACTTGCGTTCCTCTAGCAGCAAACACTTGTCGCAGATGTAATCACCGTGAGCCTCAATGGGGTTCACCGGCTCCCACATCTCGCAACAGTAACACATCACCTGCTCCATTCTATATAATTAATTAAATTTCTTATTATTAGTTATGAAGACCCTGCCCAGATATAGATGATAATATCACACCACTATTCAATTGGACTTACCAACTTAAAGGTATAAAAGAGAAGAGAAGGAAGAAAACCAACCAACCTGCTGATCACCAACCTCCTCCTTGAATACTGTCTGTGGGGCCTGTTTGGTTGACTCGTCTCGCTGCTCCGCTTCCACAGTGCTGTCTAAGCCAGGGAGTGGGGGGGAAAACAGAGCAAAAAACACACCCTCACCTCCCACTTGCCCGAACTCTCCCACTTACTAAAACTCCAGCAGCACTCAATGCACAAAGCACTCCGTGCACCGCACTAGCCCCGCCCCTTTTATACCCGGATTCTACTTCCGGTTTAAACTACCCAATAGTTTAATATACCCTTAAAAAATTAAACTTACTTCAAATAATTGACTTTTTAACACACTAAAATTCACAAAATACTCTTAAATTATTTTTCTCCCACTTACCAAAACTCCAGCAGCACTCAATGCACAAAGCACTCCGTGCACCACACTAGCCCCGCCCCTTTTATACCCAGATTCTACTTCCGGTTTAAACTGCCCAATAGTTTAATATACCCTTAAAAAATTAAACTTACTTCAAATAATTGACTTTTTAACACACTAAAATTCACAAAATACTCTTAAATGATTTTTCTCCCACTTACCAAAACTCCAGCAGCACTCAATGCACAAACCATGACGATGTGGAGTGGGGAGGCCCAGGGGCTGTTGGAGCGGTGGATGATGCCGAGCTATTCCATTGTGGTGAACTCGGCCCGCGCGACCTCCAGCTTGGCCGGGTCCAGCCTGCGGGCGTGGGCATACACCGGTGGGCCTGTGGTGGGGATGAAGTGTTCTACCCCGTGCTTAGCAACCTTCGCGGAGAAGGTCGGGTTGGTGAGGGCTGGGAACTCAGCCAGGAGTGCTGAGTAGTCATCCGTTGAGCGGGCGCGGCACTGCCACGCCATTTTGGCGGGTTGGGGGGGCCATGGCACCCGGGATAGGTGACATGGTGTTCATGTCCACGAGGCGGCGCCGAGGCATGTTGACCAAAAGGCCATGTGCGCACAGGAAATCCGCACCGAGGAGCCGGGAGAGCACTTTGGCGGTGATAAACTCCCAGTGGTAGCGGCGGCCTGCGAGGTGGATGGTGACGGTGCGGGTGCCGTACGTCCGGATGTCGGTGCCGTTGGCAGCAGCCAGCGCAGGGCCGCGGCCGCCTCGCTGGATCTCGAGGGCGGACGCGGGGATGATGCTGCGCTGTGCGCCCATGTCGCATAGGAAACGGCGTCCGGAGGCACTGTCTGTAACGTACAGCAGTGCGCCTGCTTGCCCCACGGCCATCGTGTAGGCCGGTGTGGGGGCGGTTGGAAACGTGCAGCGATGGCTGCAATGGCGTGCCCGTGTGCCGAACTGGGTATGGAAGTAGTAGTAGCCCTGGGTCGGAGGGCTTGGGGGACGTGGGGGCCTGGGGGGCCACGTGGCCGAGCTGTGTGGCCGCACGATAGAGGGTGGAGCGCGCGCCGACGCTGCGGAGGCCAGGTCGGGGGTGACGGCGTGGTTGGAGCTGGCGGACAGGAGCTTATCGGCTTCATCAGCCAGGGCCTCGAGGTCCGTGAGGCTGGACGCCACGATCGCTGGGCGGAAGCTGGGAGGTAGTTGGCGGATAAAGAGCGTGCGGAAAAGGGAGCCGGGCGGTTTCTCGTCGGTCAGAGCAAGCATGTGTGAGAGCAAGTGTGACGGCGTGGAGTCACTGAGGCCCGGGAGGTCGAGGAGGTGGCAGTTGCGCAAGAATTGGGAGGCTGTGAATTTTTTAATGAGCGCTGCCTTGGGATGTGCGTACTTGCCTTCCTCCAGAGGGTTTTGTAGTGTTGTCCAGACTTTCGTGATTGTGGAGCTGCCCAGGAAGGCAAGGGGGTAGTTGTACATCGTTGCGTCGGCGGTGATGCCGCGGAGTCGGAATTGCGATTCGGCTTGAAGGAACCAGGCAGTGGCCAGGTTCTCCCAGAACTCCGGCAGCTTCACAGAAACTGCGTTTGTGTCAGCCATGGTTATGCTTAGGAGTCGTCCTGAGCATCGGGGTCACCAATGTAGGAGTCTACGTACTCCTAGCAAAAAATACTGAACTCGGAGAGGTTCAACAGAAAAGGTTTAATTGTTGAGGCTGCATGCTGAACACAAAATGGAGTCAGAGACTACACAAAGTACGACTGCCTTTCATCAGTGCACAGCTTCGACTGCCCCTCCCCCACTCTGGGCTTAACTATGTTGCAGGTCGAGTTTCTTAAAGGTGTGATCCTTCTTAAAGGCATGACGCCTGATTTATAGTCTATGGACCGGAAAGCGGATTGTGTCCTTTCTGTGATCGGTATGCCACAGCAGAGTGATTAAAATTGGGGATGCACAAGAGGCCAGAATTGGAGGAGCGCGGATATCTCAAAGGGTTGTAGGAGGTTACGGAGATAGGGAAAGGCGAGACCATAGAGGGGTTTGAAAACAAGGATGAGATTTTTAAAATCATGGCATTGCTCAACCGGGTGCCAATGTACGTCAGCGAGCACAGGGATTATGGGTGAATGGGACTTGGTGCGAGTTAGGATGCGGGCAGCAAAGTTTTGGATAAGCTTAAGATTATGGTAGCTGGAAGATGGGAGGCCAGCCAGGAGTGCGTTGGAATTGTGAAGGGCGGAGTTGGGCTATGTTACGGAGGTGGAAGTAGGCAGTCTTAGTGATGGCGTGGATATGGGGGGAAAAATTGAGTCATGCCCCCTTTGAGGCGCTAACTTCGCCGGAGTGCTACTTTTAGCACCCTGAAACAATTAGTGCTCCCGCGGCTGAAATCCATTGATAGGGCTCTTGGGGCACTGTGAGGGAATATTGTGGCGCGCCATGCACATCGCACCGCAGTACTGCAGGCCTTCCTCCCTTTCTTAACCAGGGCTCAGCTGGGCCACCAGGGATCAGAATGCCGGCAAAATAGCCCGGCACTCAAGAGAAGTGCCGGGCTCATGGAGCGCAGCTGGCACTCCACAGTGGGGGGGGCTGGTCAGGAGGCCGGGGACAGCAACCGAGGCAGGTGCTGGCAGGCGGCCAGAAACAAAAATGGCCGCCCGCCACCGCACCTTTAAGTAGCGCCACCCTGGCCGCAGGTAGGCCCACCTGACCCCGTCGGACATAGCCTCTGGCAGTAAGCCAGGGGGCGCTACCGAAGATCGTGGCCGGGGCACGAGCGGGGCGCTGCCCACAGCAATGACGTCATCACCGGCTGCACAGCACCGCGGGGCGCTAACGGTTACGCCGCCGCTAACCTCCCACTGAATTTCACAGGAGGCGTTGGCAGCACCGTGCCCGGGCACTAGTTGTTTTGCGCCCTGTTAGCACCCTCTTACACCGCTAATGACAGGCACAAAGCAACCACATTTTTAGGCCTTGTGGTCACATACATAAGATAAGAACATAAGAAATAGGAGCAGGAGCAGGCCGTTCGGCCCTTCGAGCCTGCTCTGCCATTCAATGAGATCATGGCTGATTTTCTACCTAAACTCCACCTTCCCGCACTATCCCAATATCCCTTGGTTCCCTTAGTATCCAAAAATCTATTGATCTCTGTCGTGAATATATTCGATGACTGAGCATCCACTGCCCTCTAAAGTAGAGAATTCCAAAGATTCACAACCCTTTGAGTGAAGAAATTTTTCTTCATCTCAGTCCTATATGGCCGAACCTTTATTCTGAGACTGTGACCCCCTCATTCTAGGCTCCCCAGACAGGGGAAATATCCTCCCAGCATCTACCCTGTCAAGCCCCTTAAGAATTTTATATGTTTCAATTAGATCACCTGTAATTCTTCTAAACTCTAGGGAATATAAGCCTAGTCTAGTCAATCTCTCCTAATAGGACAATCTCCTCATCCCAGGAACCAGTGTAGTGAACCTTTGTTGCACTCCCTCTAAGGCAAGTATATTCTTCCTTAGATAAGGAGATCAAAACTGTACACAGTACTGCAGGTGTGATCTCACCAGGGCCCTATATAATTGCAGTAATGGAATCTTTACTCTTGTTCTCTAATTCTTTTGTAATAAAGACTAACATACCATTTGCTTTCCTAATTGCTTGCTGTACTTTTATGTTAACTTGCTGTGATTCATGTACAAGGACACCCAAGTCTCGCTGAATACCTAAATTTCCCAATCTCTCACCATCTCGAGGTCAAAATATGACACCAATTTTGTGATCGGCCTTGTTCAGCTTCAGGCAGTTGACAGGGAGAGGGATGGAGTCAATGGTTAGGGAACAGAATTTGTGTTGGGGACTGAAGACAATGGCTTTGGTCTTCCCAATATTTAGTTGGAGGAAATTTCTACTCATCCAGTACTGGATGTCAGAGAAGCAGTCTGGAAATGTAAAGACAGTGAAGAGGTTGAAAGAGGTTATGGTGAGGTAGAGAGGTGGGGTGTCACCAGCATACATGTGGAACCTGACGTCGTGTTCTTGGATGAGAGGCAGCATGTCAATGAGAAATTGGAGGGTGTTAAGTCCGTGAATGACTGAGACACGGACCAGCAGGAGTGAAAACAAACAAGTCTTTACTGGTGGAAGTCAATAGTAACATTAACAAACAGAGGCTCTCTAGCGTCTTTTATACAGGGGTGGTCACTGCTGGTACTGCAGTCTGAGACCAGTTATTCTCTTAAAGGTACATACACAACAATTCCTCCCCTTTTAGATAAACAGTACATAACATTCATTTAACAACTAAATGATAACGAATTACAATCACAATTACTGTTGCTAGATACATTGGTTAAGTTTAAGCAATTATAAGTTCAGTCTTTGAGGAGGCTTCCTGATTCTGTCTGGATAACACCTCTTTGGGGTATTAGGTTCTTCTGGCAATGTTGCGTCGGGATCAATGTCGTTGTTTGGTTCATCTGCTTCCAATATTACCGGTTCTGCGGTAGCTGCAATTGGAACGTCAATTTCATTACCAGGTGTATCAGATCGTGGTGTGGAGTTGACGTTTTCCAGTGACTCTAGAATCTGGACACCATGGCGTCTTACAATGCTCTCACCAACGTCCTCGGTATACATGAGAGGTCCTTGTCGTGTACAAATCGTTCCTGGCTGCCATTTCTCAGTGCAGTAGTCCCGGGCCAAAACTGGTTGACCTATCTTAAAACTCCTGGTCGGCCTTTCATTCATATTCTGAAACTGCCTGTTCTCCACATCTCTTTGGACTTTTGGCTTAAACAAATCCAAGCGGCATCGTAGTCTTCGATTGAAGAACATCATGGCTGGAGTTTGGTTGGTAACCGCATGTGTCGCATTCCGGTAGGCAAACAAGAAGTTGTCCACCTTGTGTTGTAGGGGTATATCTTCATTACACATTGCCTTGATAGCCTTCTTGAATGTTTGGACATACCTCTTGGCCAATCCATTAGTGGCTGGATGATATGGGGCAGATGTGTAATGCTTAACGCCATTGTTCTTTAAGAACCTCCGGAACTCTTCAGACACAAACTGTGGTCCATTGTCAGAGCAAATCTGTTCAGGCAGCCCATTCCTGGCGAATATGGTTCGCAAAACTGTGATAGTTTTTTCCGTGGTGGTTGAGGACATTTTTATTACCTCTGGCCACTTTGAATGTGCATCCACCGCAATTAAAAACATCGAGTCCATGAAGGGACCAGCAAAATCAATGTGCACCCATTGCCATGGAGATGAGGGCCACTCCCATGGATGCAGTGGAGCTTGTGGTGTGGCGTTTTGGACCTTCTGGCATCCTGCACAGCTCTTGGTCATCTCTTCGATTTCTCTATCGATTCCCGGCCACCACCCAAACGCTCTGGCTAAGTTCTTCATTTTTACCCCACCCAGATGACCCTCATGAAGCTCATTGAGTACTCTATCCATCAACTTAGGTGGAATTACTACTCTGGATCCACACATCAAGGTTCCTCTGCACACTGACAGCTGTTCTCTTCTCGGCGAGAATGCTGGCAGCAGTGGTTCGCCATGTGCTGGCCATCCCTTCACCGTTAAATCATAGACCCGTGATAGTGTTGGGTCATTCCGTGTTTCCTTTTCTATGTTTGCATTCGTCACAGGGAGACATTCGACTATGGTCGAGTGGAATAACTCCATTGGATCCACTGCAAGGTCTTCTTCTTCCACCGTCGGCAATGGTAGGCGTGACAATCCATCAGCATTTCCATGCTGTTTAGTTCCTTTGTACTCGATGTCATATTGGTGTGCCCCTAGGAAAAGGGACCATCTCTGCAGCCGTTGTACCGTCATTATCGGTACGCCCCTCTGAGGGTTGAAAATGGAGACAAGAGGTTGATGATCGGTTAGTAGAGTAAATTTTTGACCGTGCAGATAGTGATTGAACTTCTTCACCCCCCACACTAGGCTGAGGGCCTCTCTGTCAATCTGGGCGTAGTTACACTCGGCAGAAGTTAACGAGCGTGACGCAAAAGCTATCGGCCTCTCTAAACCATCAAGGAATTTACGTGACAGTACCGCCCCAATGCCGTAGGGAGACGCATCACACGCCAGCCTGATTGGCAGTGCTGGGTTGTAGTGAGCCAATACTTCCCTTGAAGTGGTTAAGTCCTTACTCTTCTGAAAAGCACGCTTACAATCATCGTTCCATTTCCATGCTACCCCCATTCGTAACAGGGCGTTCAGTGGGTGCAGAATTGTCGACAAATTCGGCAAAAACTTATGATAGTAATTCACCAACCCGAGGAATGACCTCAGTTGCGACACACTTTCAGGCGCTGGGGACTTAACAACCGCTTCAATTTTGTCAGGGGACTTATGTAACCCCTCTTCATCAATCACGTGGCCACAATACGATATCTGTTTCTTAAAAAAATCGCACTTGGGGCGGTTGGCTCGCAGCCCATGTTCCCGTAGTCTAGTGAGCACCTGTTCTAGGTTGTTAAGGTGTTCACTGTCATCTTCACCTGTTACAAGGATGTCGTCCAAGTAACACTGAGTCCCTGGAATCCCTTGCAGGACTTGTTCCATCGCTCTTTGCCATATCGCCGGAGCCGATGCTACTCCGAATACCAATCGACGATACTGGTAAAGACATTTGTGAGTGTTTATCGTGAGATACTTCCTAGAGGACTCTTCAACCTCCATCTGCAAATATGCTTGTGCTAAGTCAATTTTTGTAAAACGCTTCCCTCCAGACAGTGAGGCGAAGATGTCTTCTATCCTTGGAAGAGGATATTGTACTGTGTGAAGGACAGGGTTCACCGTCACCTTGAAATCCCCACAGATGCGAATCTTCCTTGGCTCTCCGGACTTATTGCTTAACGTTTTCTTCATGACAGGAACAATGGGTGTCGCCCACTCGCTCCAGTCGACCTTAGACAACACGCCCGCCTTCTCCAGATTCTCCAGCTCTGCCTCGACGGCTGGGCGAATTGCATATGGTACTGGTCTTGCTTTGAAAAACTTGGGAACTGCATTCTCTTCTATTTTTATCGAGGTGGTTACGCCTTTAAGCGTGCCCAGTTCTTGTTGAAATACCTCTTTGGCGTTAGCTAAGATTGTTGCCAATCGTCCAGGAGTGATGTCTTCATCTTTTTTACCGTCCACCGTCATTGCATGAATGGAATGCCAATCTAAGTTTATCTTCCTGATCAATTCCCGTCCCAATAACGGTGGTCCACCATTTGGCAGTATGTAGAGATACAATTTCCGTATTTTCTTGCCGTTGTATTCGACAGGCACCCTTATTTTTCCTCTGGGGTATACTTTTTGCCCCGTATACGTCGTCAAGACGATGGATATCTCTCTCAAGGGTATGTGTGAAAATAGCCGCTCGTAGCCTCGTCGATTCATGACGGTTAGCGCTGATCCTGTATCCAATTCCATTTTAACTTGGGACCCTGCTATCGTGAGGGTGACCCAAATGGTTCGGTGATCCTCTTTTGCGATTACATTGTGAAGTTTGAGACAGCTTAGTCTCCTGTTTCCGGATTCACTATCGCTCATCTGGTCTTCGGAACTACTGTCCGTCATCTTTTGTACTTTCTTGTACGGGTCCTTAGTAGCCTTTTTGTTGTCGCTGGTCTTCTTCCCAGACCTGCAAACTCGTGCAATGTGTCCCATCTTCCCGCATTGCCTGCATATTATGTCTTTGGACCAGCAGTCCTTCTGGTCATGGTTAGTTCTGCCGCAGCGATTACATTTTGCAAATCCCCGTGTCATTTCGTGGGTGCCGTATTCCTCTGGTTTTTGTTGAATTTCTGCAGCTCCCCTGGCTGCTGCTTCATACGATACTGCCACGCTGAAAGCCTTATCTAGCATCAGCTCTTTTTCTGAGAGTAACTTCTTCTGTGTTCCTTCACTCAGGAGTCCACAGACAAATTTGTCCCGTAGGGTATCTGCCAGTCCTGCTCCGAACTGGCAGTGCTTTGATAGCTTGCGTAGTTCCGTAAGATACTCAGCATTGCTCTCATCTTTGTGCTGAGTTCTCCTGTGGAATTTAAATCTTTCTGCTATCAACAGCGGTGCAGGGTTTAAGTGTTCCTGTAGGACAGCAACAATTTCGTTAAAACTCTTCACCTTCGGTTTGGCTGGAGTAATCAGGTCCCGCAATAGGCCATACGTTCTAGTGCCCATTAAGTTTAGCAATATCGATGCCTTTTTCCCCTCCGCTATTTCGTTTGCCTCGAAATATACCTCGACTCTTTCCACATACGTGGTCCAGTCCTCTAATGTATTATGAAAAGCAGTGATACAGCCAGTCTTCGGCATCTTGCAAATCTAAAATGGCGCCTCCCGCGCTTTGCCTTCTTCCCCGATTTAACAAAATGGCGCCTCCCACGCTTTGCCTTCTTCCCCGCTGTTGTTAGCGCTGCTTTCCATGGTTTCTTGCACGTTAAATATTGATTCATTTTCTTTTATTATTTTCCCGTCGTGGAGTGGACCCTCTGGGACACTTCCCTCCCTCTTCTTAGGTCCGAACGCTGCCCGGCTTCGAAGCACCGGCCGCGCCCTGTGTGCTTCACCCTCTCTCTCTCTCTTTGCTTCCCGACTCGCTGCCCGGCCCCATTGAAAAACCACCCGATCGAGCTTCAGCCCGCCGCAGCCCAGGAAGGATCAGAGCACTACCTGCCACCAGCCCGATTAGCTGGGAAACCACAGACCGAGGAACCCAGCCTGGCTCTGGAAAGTCTCTCCTGCAAGTTTTCAAACCGATGATTGACGGTCGACGCCCGTTTCTCGAGTTTCTTTGGACTCTATTTTTTTTTTCTTTCTTCTGGCTCCGACCTTCAACAACGTCATCTGAGGTGCTGCCGAGTTGCAGGTAAGTTCGTTTCTTACTCGTCGCCAGTGTTAAGTCCGTGAATGATTGAGACACGGACCAGCAGGAGTGAAAACAAACAAGTCTTTACTGGTGGAAGTCAATAGTAACACTAACAAACAGAGGCTCTCTAGCGCCTTTTATACAGGGGTGGTCACTGCCGGTACTGCAGTCTGAGACCAGTTATTTTCTTAAAGGTACATACACAACAGAGGGGGCCAAGGATAGAGCCTTGGGTGAATCCAGAGATAATGGTGTGGGAGCAGGAAGAGAAGCCATTGCAGGTAATTCTCTGGCTTTGACTAGATAGATAAAAATGCCTGGCAAGGGCGGTCCCACCCAGCTGAACGATGCTGGAGAGGCGTTGGAGGAGGACGGTCAACCGTGTCGAAGGCTACAGACAGATCAAGAAGGATGAGGAGGGATAGCTTACCACGGTCACAGTCACATAGGGTGTCATTTGTGACTTTGATAAGATCCATTTCAGTGGCAGATGTAGATGTACAGTCCTATCAAAAACGAATGTTTGTTCATGGTCAAATCTGACTTTGGTGAGCAGAATGAACGGGAACATCTTGAAAACCTTACCACACATATGGGCAAAGGACCATCAGCAGCTTAGAGACCCCCTCTGCTGGCCAGAAATGGGTATGGAATATACTCTCTATATAAAGAGGTGGAAGTTATACTGCAGTTGTATAAAGCTCTGGTTGGACAGATAACCTGGAATACAGTTCTGGGCAGCTCATTTCAGGAAGGGCATACTGGCCTTGGAGGGGGTGTAGTGCAGATGGACCAGCTAAAAGGGTTAAATTATAAGGACAGGTTGCTCATAATTTAGACTAGGCTATGTATTCCCTCATGTCTAGAAGAGAGAAATGCAAGAACATCTGTGGAAGCTTTAGTTAAACCAGCTAACACATTTTTTTAAATTCATTCACGGGATGTGGGCGTCGCTGGCAAGGCCAGCATTTATTGCCCATCCCTCATTGCCCTTGAGAAGGTGGTGGTGAGCCGCCTTCTTGAACTACTGCAGTCCGTGTGGTGAAGGTACTCCCAGAGTGCTGTTAGGTAGGAAGTTCCAGGATGTTGACCCAGCGACAATAAAGAAATTGCAATATATTTCCAAGACAGGATGGTGTGTGACTTGAAGGGGAACTGATGGCTATCCTAGTCTCCTTTAAAATTAGGCAACCGACAGTAGTAAATTTAGAAATACTAAAAGCACAAGATTTAAAAGTAAGCACTGATCCCACATTCCCAGTGGGGAGCCACACTTGAAGCGAGTGTGGGTTGGAGAAAGAGCTGCAACACACTAGGAGCGTAAGATTGGTGAATTCATGATTTGACTTCTAAAGGGTAAGCCTCACAAGAACACTTAGATTTATGACACTTTATTTGGTGCAGTTTCCAGCATTTTGGAGTTCAGTGTTGGATGGTGAGACTCTTTGAACTGTTGCCTTCCAACTCGACAGCAACTCCAGTAACTTAATCTGCACTGACAATGACAAATCTGACATTTTTAAAATTAACTTCTTGACAACTGTCTCACAAAAAATGCACTGTCACTTTCCAGTGACACTTGTTCAGTTCATCAGCCTCTAAACTACTTCTCTGTGTCACTCATTGATTGATATTTGCTTTCATGACTCAGAGGAACATAGGACTAAGCCATTCAGCCCCTCACAATCCTGACATTTGTCATAAGCCTCCTTTTTCTGTTTTATTTTAACTTCTTTTTCCTTTGTCATCCAGGGTGCATTAAATTTGGATGCACTACTTTTTCCCTTCAAAGGAATATGCCTAATTTGTACCTGAGCTATCTCTTCCCTGGATGTCCTCCATTGTTCCATTACTGCTTTACCCTACAATTGTCTTTTCCACTCTACCTGTGCTCGGTCCCTTCTTAAATCACTGAAATTAGCTCTTCCCCAGTTGAGCATGTATGATTCTCAAAATTCCCACATTCCCCCAAGGTTATTAATAAAAAGGACCCTGTATGGACAATTTAAAAAGGGTACCCAAAAAGATGGCGTCCGCACCTCGTGACCAAAAGCCTGTAAGATTTTAGAAGCGTGGACCCTGCAGCACAAGCAGGCAGCTTTGGGAAATCGAAACTTAAAATGCATTTCTGTGAAAAGGACTTTGTGTTTGAAAAGCCAGACAGCTAGGCAAACATTGAATATGCATTCATTACGTCAGATCGAAACAGATCAGCCCAATTAGGCCTAAGCATAAGGCCATTAGTTTGTCTGCATAAATAATCGGAAACAGCTCAAGGGAGCCACCAAGGCTGGACAGGCCGATTAAAATGCATTAATGACAATACAACCCGGATATCGGGGCCATTAGGTGTGATAAACGGCCATCTAAAGCCAGTTAACTTAGATTGGTATTGTGGCAGAGCCACTGAAAGACTCTGAACAGGTGTACATAATTCCTTTTAACAATGTGTTAGCTACAGACTAAATCTGTACCATTGTATATACTGTTTGCATGTACAGGGCATGGGCCCTTTAAGAGCGTGGGCAAACGTGATGACGTCATGCCGCCGATCACGTGATCACCCTAAACACAGGAAGAACGTGATGACATCATGACACCATCCACGGGACCGCCCAGGCAGTCCTCGTGGAGCCTCCAGCCAGTTAAGACCTGTATTCATAGTTCTCTTGCATCAATTTGTTTAAACTCGTCAGTTTGACATTAAAAACCTTTTTGATTGATTGCCTGCGTCGAACTCAATCTCTGGATAGGAATTTGACCATTCCTACACTGGTGACCCCGACTTTTGTGAACGGTATTCGCAAAAAGAACACAGCATGGAGAACAAAGCTGTCTTGTTGAAGCTGCCGCAGTTCTGGGAGCAACAGGCGACCTCCTGGTTTATCCAAGCTGAAGCCCAGTTCGCCCTGAGAGGCATCGTTCAGGATCAGACCCGATACTTCTATGTGGTCTCCGCACTCGATAGCTCCACCGCCTCGCAAATCGTCAGACTTCTGGAAAACCCCCCAATGGTCCGCAAGTATGAGACCCTCAAAGCGCGGTTGCTGCAGGTCTTCGGGCTCACGAAATCAGAGCGCGCCCGTCGACTGCTCGCTATGCCCGGGATCGGGGACTCCAAACCTTCCAAGCTGATGACCCACATGCTCAATCTCCTCAGCTCCGAACCGCAATGCTTTCTCTTCAGAGAGTTATTCCTCAGCCAATTGCCGGAGCAGGTGTAAGCGGCCTTGGCCAGGTCCGAGGTCGAAGACTGCGCAGCGCTCGCTGCCGAGGCAGATAAAATATTTGCAGTTACGCAGCAGTACTGCGCTGCCACGAGGCACCCATCCCCCACAGACGCCACCCCAGCTACTCAGCCTGCGGGGCTGTGCTTCTACCACGCCCGGTTTGGCGCGAAGGCGAGATGTTGCCTCCCTCCCTGCAGCTTCTCTCAAAAAAAAATGACAACTCCGTCCAATGAAGAGCGGGTCTAACGGGTGCCCCGCGGCCATGATGGCAGTCGGCAACGCAGGCAAACTGCTCTTTATCACGGATACCCTCTCCGGTCATCGGTTCCCCTGCGACACCGGAGCGCAGTGCAGCATCCTACCGGCGTCGGCTCTTGATGTGCAGACTGGGAGGCACGGCCTTCCCTTCGAAGCGGCTAATGGCGGCGCTATTCGGACCTTCGGCAGATGGCAGGTCCAGGTGTGCTTCGGCGGCCAGCGATTTGTTTGGGAATTTGTTACGGCCAAGGTTTCACACGCCATTCTCGGTGCGGATTTCCTGTGCGCCAACGGCCTCCTGGTCGATGTGCGGAACCGGCGGCTGATCAACGCGGCCACGTTTCACTCTATTCCTTGCCACCATAGTAACATCACGTCGCGCACCATCTCCTGCGCTTTCCCAAATCCGGATGAGTTTGCTCGCCTGCTAGGTGAATTTCCAGACCTGACCAGACCTACATTCTCCTCTACAGCCACGAAACATGGTGTGGAACACCACATCACCACCACCGGCCCCCCGGTCCACGCGCGGGCCTGGCGCCTCGAACCCGGCAAACTGGCAGTCGCGAAGGCGGAGTTTGCAACGATGGAACGCCTGGGGATTATTCGCCGGTCGAATAGTCCCTGGTCTTCACCTCTCCACATAGTACCGAAACCTGGCGGCGGATGGCGGCTATGCGGCAACTATCGGCGACTAAACAACGCCACCACTCCTGATCGATACCCGATCCCCCACATTCAGGATTTCTCTGCCCATTTGGCAGGAAACACCGTGTTTTCCAAGGTTGATCTTGTCCGAGGCTACCACCAGGTCCCAGTACACTCACAGGACGTTCAGAAGACCGCAGTCATCACCCCATTTGGCCTTTTCGAATTTTTGAGGATGCCTTTTGGGTTGAAGAACGCCGCCCAGGCCTTCCAGCGCCTCATGGACTCCGTGCTGCGGGACCTCAAGTTCCTTTTCATCTACTTAGACGATATCCTCGTTGCCAGTCATAATAAGGAGGAACACATCGCGCACCTACGCACCCTCTTTCGACGCCTCAGCCAACACGGCCTGATTCTCAACCCAGCCAAGTGTCAGTTTGGTCTGCCCCACATTGATTTCCTGGGACATTGCATTACCTTGGAGGGAGCGGTGCCTTTGCAAGCAAAGGTAGAGGCGGCGACATCCTTTCCGCGCCCGCAGAACATCAAGGCCCTGCAGGAGTTCCTCGGAATGGTAAATTTTTACCACCGTTTCGTGCCTAAGGCAGCTCTGCTCAAGCAGCCCCTGTACGAGGCCCTCAAGGGCAAGTTTGGCAAGGATCTGGTAAGCTGGACAGTTGACATGGATCGGGCATTCACCGACACTAAGAGCGCCTTGGCCAATGCGACCATGCTGGCGCACCCGCTTCCAGGAGCCACCATCGCTCTCACCACCGACGCGTCAGATTACGCAATCGGCGCTGTACAGGAGCAGTGGGTGAATGGGACGTGGCAGCCGTTGGCATTCTTCAACCGTCAATTACGGTGCAATGAGCGAGCGTACAGTACTTTCGACAGGGAGTTACTAGCCCTTTTTCTGGCCATCTGCCATTTCCCATTCTTGCTGATAGGACGCCCTTTCACTGCCTTCGTCGACCATAAGCCACGGACTTTCGCCATGGCCAAGACCGCCAAACCGTGGTCATCCCGGCAACAACGCCAGCTGACATATATCTCCGAATTTACTACGGATATTCAGCACGTGGCTGGTAAAGACAACCTGGTGGCAGACTGCCTCTCCCGCGCAACTGTGCATGCGGTCCAGCTGGGCATCGACTACGCCCTCATGGCAGCGGACCAAGTCTCAGACCAACACCACTAGCCTCCAAGTGGCCGACACCCGGTTTCATTCGGCTGGTACCACGCTGCTTTGTGACGTCTCCGTTCGGGACCCTCGTCCTATCGTGCCGGTCGCCTGGCGCCGCAAGGTGTTTGACGCTGTACATGAGTTGTCACACCCAGGTATGAAGGCTTCTCTGAAGTTAATGTCATCTAAGTTTGTTTGGCAGGGCATGCATAAAGATGTCCGCGACTGGGCCAAAACCTGCGTGGTCTGCCAAAGGTCCAAGGTACAGCCTGGCGGGCGGTTGCACTTGTTCCGGCATGACGACGGTGGGCGGTCGACCTCGCCTTGGCGGCTGTGCAGTCTCGATGGGTCGGTCAAGGTCCAGGTGTGCTGGTTTCAAACGGTCAACCAAAATGTGGTCCGGTTTGCCACCAACATCCACGGAGAAGTACTTGTCTCCTGCCTCTATCACGTGAAAAGGACCAGTGTATGGGGCCTTGAGTGGATCCCGGTGAGCATCGTGGCGGATGAACACGTAGCCAGCGTTTTTCAGCTCTGCTGGAACGTGAGAGCCCTGAAACCCGTGATGCGATGTGGGAACCGGCCCGAAACATCTGGCTGCTTCCTGGTGGCTGATGAGCTGGATTGAGGCAGACAATGGCTCCGTTGGTGTTGGCAGGAAATCCCCCGGCACTCGCAGAGGCTGACCATGAATGAGCTCTGCCACGGAAGAGCGAAGGTCTTCCTTGGGGGCCGTGCGAAGGCCCAACAGGACCCACAGCAGCTTGTCTGCCCATCCGGCATCTTAGAGGCTGGCCCTCAGTGCGGCTTTAAGCAATCTGTGAAACAGTTCGCACAGACCGTTCGCTTGTGGGTGGTAGGCTGTGGTGCGGTGCAATTTAACCCCGTGTCCCTGAGCTACCGCATTCCAGAGCTCAGAGGAAAATTGCGGTCCCCGGTCCGAAGAGATGTCATCAGGCACCCCAAAACGGGCGACCCAGGAAGAGATGAATGCCCTGGCCACGTCCGCCGAAGTAATAGATGACAGGGGAACCGCCTCTGGCCATCTGGTGGTGCGACCTACGATGGTCAGGAGATGCGTAAAACTGTGGGAAGGTGGAAGTGATCCGACCAGGTCCACGTTGACATGGTCAAACCATCGCTCCGGAACTGCAAAGTTGATCAATGGAGCCCTGACGTGGCGCTGTACCTTGGACCTTTGGCAGACCACGCAGGTTTTGGCCCAGTCGCGGACATCTTTATGCATGCCCTGCCAAACAAACTTAGATGACATTAACTTCAGAGAAGCATTCATACCTGGGTGTGACAACTCATGTACAGCGTCAAACACCTTGCGGCGCCAGGCGACCGGCACGATAGGACAAGGGTCCCGAACGGAGACGTCACAAAGCAGCGTGGTACCAGCCGAATGAAACCGGATGTCGGCCACTTGGAGGCTAGTGGTGTTGGTCTGAGACTTGGTCCGCTGCCATGAGGGCGTAGTCGATGCCCAGCTGGACCGCATGCACAGTTGCGCGGGAGAGGCAGTCTGCCACCAGGTTGTCTTTACCAGCCACGTGCTGAATATCCGTAGTAAATTCGGTGAAATATGTCAGCTGGCGTTGTTGCCGGGATGACCACGGTTTGGCGGTCTTGGCCATGGCGAAAGTCCGTGGCTTATGGTCGACGAAGGCAGTGAAAGGGCATCCTTCCAACAAGAATGGGAAATGGCAGATGGCCAGAAAAAGGGCTAGTAACTCCCTGTCGAAAGTACTGTACGCCCGCTCATTGCGCCGTAATTGACGGCTGAAGAATGCCAACGGCTGCCACGTCCCATTCACCCACTGCTCCTGTACAGCGCCGATTGCGTAATCTGACGCGTCGGTGGTGAGAGCGATGGTGGCTCCTGGAAGCGGGTGCGCCAGCATGGTCGCATTGGCCAAGGCGCTCTTAGTGTCGGTGAATGCCCGATCCATGTCAACTGTCCAGCTTACCAGATCCTTGCCAAACTTGCCCTTGAGGGCCTCGTACAGGGGCTGCATGAGCAGAGCTGCCTTAGGCACGAAACGGTGGTAAAAATTTACCATTCCGAGGAACTCCTGCAGGGCCTTGATGTTCTGCGGGCGCGGAAAGGATGTCGCCGCCTCTACCTTTGCTTGCAAAGGCACCGCTCCCTCCAAGGTAATGCAATGTCCCAGGAAATCAATGTGGGGCAGACCAAACTGACACTTGGCTGGGTTGAGAATCAGGCCGTGTTGGCTGAGGCGTCGAAAGAGGGTGCGTAGGTGCGCGATGTGTTCCTCCTTATTACGACTGGCAACGAGGATATCGTCTAAGTAGATGAAAAGGAACTTGAGGTCCCGCAGCACGGAGTCCATGAGGCGCTGGAAGGCCTGGGCGGCGTTCTTCAACCCAAAAGGCATCCTCAAAAATTCAAAAAGGCCAAATGGGGTGATGACTGCGGTCTTCTGAACGTCCTGTGAGTGTACTGGGACCTGGTGGTAGCCTCGGACAAGATCAACCTTGGAAAACACGGTGTTTCCTGCCAAATGGGCAGAGAAATCCTGAATGTGGGGGATCGGGTATCGATCAGGAGTGGTGGCGCGCAGATAAGGGCTTTCAACGGGAGTGTAATTATAGGCCCATTGGTAGCCACGTTGCTCTCTCTTCCTCCTGCACTTGCTACCTAGCCATTGCCCGTGTCTTCCCCAAATCCATCAGGGACGCCTGGCACAGCACCAGGCGAACACGGGCAGACCAGGCCGGACGAGACGAGACGAGACGAGATGAGATGAATTTGAGACGAGATGAGTTGGAAGAAGATTGAAGAACACTTCGAATAATCAGGCCTTCAATCCAGCTTACCCACGACGATCTTCATGCAAAATTCAACCGCCACCCGAAGAAGAAGAACCATCATCCCTGCGAGGTAAATAACCCAAGCAAAGACTTTAATCTCGGGGTACTTTACTGGGACAACGCCCTTGCCACGCCCTGAGACCACATGACAATGGCAGGCCCCAGAGAGCACAAAGAGCGAACCCCAAACCCCACAACCGTTATAACTCAGCAGATTTTGACCTGGTGAGCATGAATTCCTGGCCCCTCTTAGCCTAATCTATTTAGGTATTATAGGTGGGATAAGGGTTAAGGGATTTTATTAATGTGTGTTGTTCCCTCGATGTGCCGTGTGTTCCCCATTCCCATTTAAGTATATTCTTTTGATAAGCCTGTAACTACATAGTGACTTTTTTTCAGTATTTGTAATTTTTATTTCTGTTTTAATTAAATCTTGGTTTTCTTACACCAAACCACTTGTCTACTCGTTTTCTGTATCGCTGCCTGTACCTAAGTCCGGTGTCGAGAACCCAGGGGTGTGGAAGCGATTCAAACCACTCAGTCAGTCAGGGGCATAGCTGACTGGGCACACGCCACCCCCTACTAGCATTTTTACCTTCGATAGTTTCTGGTCCCTTTCCATAATTACTTTAAACCAAATGATGTTGTGATCACTGTTAGCTAGAGGATCTCCTACTGTAATACACTCCACTTGTTCTTCTGTGCATATATTAGAAATTCCTCTCCTTCCCTTAGCACTATTTTTTCCAGCCTGTTTAGGTAATTAAAGTCTCCTAATATTACTACTCTATTTTTGTTACAGGCCTTTGAAATTTACCGATGAATTTGCTCATCTATCTCCTTCTCACTCTTTGGAGCTCTATAAAAAACTCCCAACAATGTAACAGCTCCCCCTCTGTTCCTCAACTCCAGCCAAATAGATTAAGTCCGAGAACCATCTAGAATATCCTTTCTATTTAGAACTGTAACATCGTCCTTAATCAAGACTGCCATGCCCCCATCTCTTTTTCCTTCTGAATACTTGGTAACCAGGAATATTAAGAACCCATTCCTGGCCTTGTTTAAGCCATGTCTCTGTTAATACAACCACTTCATAATCCCTTGTAGTATTTTGTGCCTGCAGCTCACCAACCTTATGGGTTACACTACGGACATTGATGTACATACAACTTAATAACTCCTTCGTCACTTTTGCTATTTCCTCAATCTGGTCTCTGCAATTATTGGGATATTTCTATTTTGATTGCTGTTTATATCTCTCTGCCCTCTGATCTCCTTGCTGCTCTTTTCTGGTTCCCCTCCCCCTGCCAAATTAGTTTTAACCCTCCCCAACAGTAGTAGTTAACCTCTCAGTGAGAACATTGGTCCCGGCTTTGTTCAGGTGCAACCCATCCATCTTGTACAGGTCCAACTTCCCCCAGATCCAGTCCCAATGCCCCAAGAACATGAAACCCTTCTTCCTGCACCACCTCTCCAGCCATTCATTTACCTGCACTATCTTCCTGTTTCTACATTCACTAGCACCTGGCATTGGGAGCAATCCTGAGATTACTACTTTCAAGATCCTGTTTTTAAATTTTTCCAGCTCCTAAAACTCTGCCTGAAGGACCTCAAACACTTCTTCTACCTATTTCATTGGTTCCAACATGGACCACGACTTCTGGCTGAATGTCCTGCATCTGCTCGGTGATATCCTATATCTTGGCTCCAGGGAGGCAACATATATAAGATTCGCAAAATTTCCACAGTTCCCCAAAGGTTACTATTAATAAAAGGGACCCTGCGTGGACATTTTAAAAAGGGTACCCAAAGATGGCATCCGCACCTCGTGGCCGAAAGCCTGCAAGATTTTATAAGCTTGGACTCTGTGGCACAAGCAGCTTTTGGGGAAATCGAAACCTAAAATGCAGTTTCTGTGTAGAAGGACTTTTGTATTTTGAAAAGTAGACAGCAGGACTTTGAATATGCATTAAGCCAAATCATAGACAGACCAAAACCAGTTAGGCCTATACTTGAGGCCATCAAGTTGTTTGCATAAATAATCAGAAACAGCTTAAGGAAGCCATCGAGGCTGGACAGGCCGATTAAGATGCATTAATAACAATACAGCTCAGACATCAGGCCAGTAGGTGCGATTACCGGCCATCTAAAATCAGTTAGTTTAGATTGCTACAATTATTTAAACTAGCCCGCCAAGATTGGGACAATGAACTAACCTGATTTGGCATGCAGATAAGGGCCATCCGAAGGAGTATAACTGAAGGCCCCGGGTAGCAATCTCTCTCTCTGGCTCTCGCTCTTTTCTTCTTGCCCCTCGCCCTCGTGGCTATTGCTCTTCCCCCATCCCGCGCTTGCCGCCTGGCCACCGCCCGTGCCTTTCCCATCCCATCAGGAATGCCCGGCATTGTACCAGGCGGACACGGACAAACCAGGCCAGGCGAGGCGGGACGAGACGAGGCGAGGTGGTGAGACGAGACGAGACGAATTGGGAAGACGATTGAAGCACACTTCAAATAATCGGGCCTTCAATCCAGCTGACCTGCGAGTATCTTCATGCAAACTCCAACTGCCGCCCGAGGAAGAGGAACCATCATCCCTGCGAGGTAAAGTACCCAAGCAAAGACTTTAACCTTGGGGTACTTGTACCTGGACGACGTCCTTGCAGCACCCTGAGACCAAGTGATGACAGCAGGCCCCAGAGAGCACAAAGAGCGAACCCCAAGCCCCACCGCTGTTTGAATTCAGCAGATTTTGGGTTGGTAAGCATGAATTATGGCCCCTCATAGCTTAATCTAGTCAGGTACAGGGGTGGGATAAGGATAAGAGGATTGTTAAGATAGTTGTTTTCCCTCGATGTGCCATGTGTTCCCCATTCCCTGTATAAGTATAGTTATTTGTATTTGCCTGTAATTTTTATACTCGTAATTTCTCGTAAGACTGTGTTAATTTCTATTTCAATAAAATCTTGGATTTCTTACATTCAAACCAACTGTCTACTCGAGTCTTCTCTGTATCGCCGCCTGTACCTAAGTCCAGTGTCTAGAACCCAGGGGCGAGGGAGCGATTTGAACTGCTCACAAACAGTCAGGGGCATAACTGACTGGGCGCACGCTACAACCCCCTACACATACCATTCGGGAATCACGTTTGCGGTTACAGAAACACCTATCTATGCCCCTAACTATCGAATCCCTTATGACTACTGCTTTTCTAATCTTTCTTTTTCCACTGTGTGCAGTCAAATCTCCCGTGGTGCCGGGGGTTTGATTCTTACTGCATTCCTCCAAGGAGTCGTCTCCCTCCCCAGTATTCAAAACTGAAAACTAGTTAGCGAGTGACACTGGCTTGGGGATTCCTGCACTAACTATGTCTTCCTCCCACATTGTCTGGTGGCCACCCATTCTCTCACCTCCTGCACCTTCTGTAGCTGTGGGGTGGCCACCTCCTGGAACATACATTGGAGGAAACTCTCAGAATCCTGGATGCACTGCAGTGACTCAAACCTCTCCTTAAGCTCTGAAACTGGGAGCTTGAACTCAAGCAACTGGCAGCACTGCCTGCACACATGGCTATTCATCTAAGTCATTTATAAATATAGTGAAAAGCTGAGACCCCAGTACATAACCCCGAGGGACACCACTAGTCACAGCCAGCCAAATTGAGTATATATCCCTACTCTCTGTATACTACTTCCTAACCAATTCCTACCCTCAAAAGGTTGCCTCCAATTCCATGCGCTTCCATTTTTCCAAACAGTCTCTTATGTAGAATCTTATTGAATGCCTTCTGGAAATCCATGTAATTAACATCCATAGACACTCAGTTATCTACCAAGTTAGTTACCTTCTCAAAAAAATCAACTAGGTTACTTAGACATGACTTGCCCTTTACAAGTCCATGCTGGCTCTCTCTGATCAGTTCATATTTGTCCAAGTGCTCAGTCACTCTGACCTGGATTTTAACGTGCAGATACTGGCAGCGGGGGGCGGATCCTGACAACGGCCCGTAATTTCCGACAGGAGGCTTCCTGCGTGCGGATGCCTCCTATCGGGAAAAAATCTACAAACTTACCTGAGGGCTCCCGAAGTCCGAACACTTCCGCTCCTGGGGCTAAAAATAAACTTACCTTTTTAAAAAATATTTCAAAATTCTAAATGAGTGAAAAAAATTATTTGTTTTACTTTTTTCAACTTTTATGCTGGTAAAAGCAGGCCTTGTGCCACATCACTTCTCACACCAACTTACCTTGCAGATGCACCCATCCTTCTCTGTCTATGCCCTTAATCACATCCACATCTATCCATCTACCACTGACACTCACACGCATCCTTATGTAATGTAATGCTATCCCTCATAGTCACCCTCAACAAATGTTCTCCATCCAATCGGGTGAACACATGCCATTTACTCTCACTCATAGGTCTCTTCTTTCCCTCCTTGCAGAAGAGAGCAGAGAACACAAGGAAGAGGCAGAGATCCGGAGGTGGCCCTCCCGTCATCTCACAATTGACAACTACAAAGGAGGAGGCACTGGAGTTCAGCGGAGTCTCGGCGTGCCTGGCCGTCGGAGATGGAGGATGGGTCCTGCTAGCTACCTGGTGACAGAATTAAATATCATCCACCCACATGGCATAAAACACTCAGTCATATTGACTTAATGTCAACAGCCACAGAAATATGATCATATGCATAATGATAACTTCATGAATTCTTATCTTCACAATACTCATTCTGTCTTTTATCACCCGCGGGGCTTTCCCATATCCAACAGGAGGTGGACCAGGTCACCCACGACCATGACGACTTCTCAGAGGAGCTCACTCCCCCTAAGGGTGCATTGTCACAGGATTATGCAGACCATGCCCCAGCGCAGACTCGCACTTTGGTGGGAAAATGTGGAGAGATAGTTAGGGTTTCACATGGTGACTCGCACTTCACTTTTGAGCAAGAGCAGATTGTGGAGCCAGCGACAGCAGTAGAGAGTCTGCATCAGAGGGCATAGGGCTCTCCAAGCTCTGCTTAGCTGGGCACAGATGCTGTACCTCAGGGTCCGTCAATGAACAAGATATATCTGAAGCAGCAGCAGAAAATGTGTGATGTACTGGCAGGTGTTCCAGCCGCACTGCACGATTGCAGAGATTGGAGGAGTCCATTTCAAGCATGAGTGACATGATGTCGCTGACCTTTGTGATGATGTTTTCATCCATGAAAGAGTGGCCACCTGCATGGAGCATCAAAGGTGGCAATCACACGAGAGCATGCAGGTCCTCACCAATGGCTTGCACACTATGAATGTCACCTTAAATAAGATGAATGATACCCTAGACTTGACCGTTCATCGCCCCACTGATCTGCAGCAAAGTGTTCTCCAGCTTATTGCTAGCAGGGATGTGCAGCTGGGCCATGAGAGGGATGATGGTGAAAGGGGCCATTGAAGTGAGGACTCGGCTCAAAGCCCATCCAGTTCTCATCCATTACACCCCCCTCAGTCAGTACCCCACATCCTATTCGTGGCTTGATGGCCGAGTCTGCCCCTGCACAAGTACAGGAGGAGCAATCTTTGGCAGGGCCCTCATGGGGCCCCAAAACCTAGAGGATATCGGCCAAGAGCATCTCGGCAGTCAGAGCAGGGATCCGAGCAGCCCGCCTCTACCTCTGCTGAAGTCATATAGGTTGCACCATGTATAAGTGCTAGAAAAAGGAAGGATGAAGATTTTTAGTTGCACAATGGTATGCACATGGGTGTGTTACACTTTGTTAGAATGTAAAATTTCTGTTTTCTAGTTGAGGCACATAAATATCATTCCTTTGAACCACTTTCCTGTCTTGCCCATTACTGGTTGCTGGCTAGCAAGTGGCCTTTTCAGTTGTGATGATAAATAGGAAGACATGAATTGATGTCGAGTACTTGGAGGGGAGGTGAAAGGGAGGTATGATTGTTTGCAGGACTGCTTTGTATCAGTGGCTTTGTGGGGAGGGGGGGTCGGGGCTGAGGTGGAAAAATGGCTTTTGCATGTGGTTGTTAGATGGGAGCACTGATGGAATAATGAGGGCATCCCGGGTAGCAATGTGCGACACTGGCGTTGCATTGCTCGCATCACCTTCGGCCTCCTCCTCCTCCCCCTCCTTCTTGTCTTCCTCTTCCTCCTCAGAATTGTCTGGAGAGGCTCTGTACTCTGTTCCTCATGCAGATCCAAACCTCACTGCTGAGCGCAGCACACTAGGAAAATTCTAGAGATGCTGGCTGGTGCACATTGAAGGGAGCCTCCAGATCTGTCCAGGCACCTGAAGCGCATCTTCAGCATGCTGATGGCTTGTTCAATGACATATCTGGTGCTCATATGGTATTCACTGAATCGCTCCTGGGCCTCTAGAAGGATTCAGAGGCAAAAAAGCTGAGGATGGTGGTAATTTTGACAGCCACTGGTAAAGCGTAGCCACCAGGTCCAGTTGGCAGCAGGTCTTGTTCCAGCAGGCTGCAAATATCTGGCACCACCTGATGCGACACGCTGAGCCTACTCAGACACTGGTGTTCCAAGCAGTCGAGGAAGCTTATCCTCTGCCTGTAGACCTGTGAGCCAATTTATTGCCTCCTGCAAGCTGAACTTCTCTGCTGATCCCCTCTCTCCTGTGAAGCTGCAGGTCTGAGAGCAGCTCCTGCTGTTCTTGCTGCTGATGGTCACCTTGGTCCTCATCTGAGATCCAAAGTAACACAGCATAAGCGCCCATGCTGATCTGACAGATCAGACCTCAAAAGTGCACATCAGACTGCCAAACCTCCAAAGTGTAGATGACGCCTCCAAATTATGTAAAGTAACATCCAAAGTGCGTAAAGTAACATAACAACATAAGTAAATAAGAAATAGGAGCAGGAATAGGCCATTCAGCCCTTCGAGCCTGCTCCGCCATTCAATAAAATCATGGCTGATCTTCTATCTCAACTCCACCTACCCACACTATCCCCATATCCCTTGATTCCCCTTGTTTCCAATAATCTATTGATCTCTGTCTTGAATATGCTCAACGACTGAGCATCTACAGCCCTCTGGGGTAGAGAATTCCAAAGATTCACAACTCTGAGTGAAGAAATTTCTCCTCATCTCAGTCCTAAATGGCTGACCCTTTATCCTGAGATTGTGACTCCTAGTTTGAGCCACCTCAGCCAGGGGAAACATCCTCCCAGCATCTATCCTTTTAAGCCCTGTAAGAATTTTATATGCTTCAATGAGATCACCTCTCATTCTTCTACACTCTAGGGAATATAGGCCGAGTCTACTCAATCTCTCCTCATCCCAGGATCAGTCTAGTGAACCTTTGTTGCACTCCCTCTAAGGCAAGAATATCCTTCCTTAGGTAAGGAGACCAAAACTGTACACAGTATTGCGATGTGGTCTCACCAAGGCCCTATATAATTGCAGTAAGACCTCACTCTTATACTCCAATCCCATTGTAATAAAGGCTAAAAAACTATTTACATTCCTAAGTGCTTGCTGTACCTGCATGTTAACTTTCTGTGATTCGTGTACAAGGACACCCAGGTCCCTCTGAATACCAACATTTCCCAATCTCTCACCATTTAAAAAATATTCTGCTTTGTTATGTTTCATACCAAAGTGGATAACTTCCCACTTCTCCACGTTATATTCCATCTACCATGTTCTTGCCCATTCACTTAACCTTTCCATATCACTTTGCAGCCTCTTTGCGTTCTCCTCACAGCTTACTTTCTCCTCACAGCTTAATTTCCCACTTAACTTTGTATCATCAGCACACTTGAATACATTACAGTTGGTCTCCTCATCCAAGTCATTAATATAGACTGTAAATAGACGACACCCAAGCACTGATTGTTGTGGTACCCCACTAGTTACAGCCTGCCAACTCAAAAATGACCCATTTATTCCTACTCCCTGTTTTCTGTCTGTTAACCAATCCTCAATATATTACCCCCAATCCCATGAGCCCTAATTTTGTGTAATAACCTCTTGTGTGGCACCTTATCGAATGCTTTTTGAAAATCCAAATAAATTACATCCATTGGATCCCCCTTCTCTAACCTACTAGGTACAACCCGTAAAAACTATAACAGATTTGTCAAACTCGATTTTCCTTTCATAAATCCGCGTTGACTCTGCGCAATCATATTATGATTTTCTAAGTGCGCTACTCAAACATCCCTAATAATAGATTCTAGCACAAGTACTGTGAGCAAACCTTTTCACACAAGCAGATAGGAAAGCAGATACGAGTACTGAGTACTCATTGGGATATTTACCTGTCATGACTTCATCCCCCTCAATTATGCCACAGTGTTCTCATCACTGGCGAGTTCCAGGAAGCCCGGAAAAACCTGTCTACCCAAATTTAAATTGCAAATCCCACGTCAATTCTGCTCTAATTAAGGGTACGGTAGCATAGTGGTTATGTTACTTGATTAGTAATCCAGAGGCCTCGACTAATGATCCAGAGACATGAGTTCAAGTCCTACCACAGCAGCTGGGGAAATGTAATTAATTAAATAAACCTGGAATAAAAAGCTAGCACCATGAAACTGTTGGATTGTCATAGAAAGCCATCTGGTTCACTAATGTCCTCTAGTTGAAGCGTTTTCAACCATCTTCAGCCAGAAGCCATCTCTGCCTCTCCTGAGGTCCCCACCATCACAGATGCCAGTCTTCAGCTAATTCGAAACACTGTACGTGATATCAAGAAGTGGCTGACCACACTGGATAAAGCAAAGGCGATGGGCCCCAACAACATCCTGGCAGTAGTGCTAAAAACATGTGCTCCAGAACTAGCCGTGCCTCTAGCCAAGCTGTTGCAGTACAGCTACAACACTGGTATCTACCCAACAATGTGGAAAATTGCCCAGGTATATCCAGTCCACAAAAAGCAGGACATATCTAATCTGACCAATTACTGGCCTATCAGTCTACTCTCAATCAGCAACAAAGTGATGGAAGGGGTCATCGACAGTACTATCAAGTGATACTCATTCACCAATAACCTATTCACCGATGCTCAGTTTGGGTTCCGCCAGGACCACTCAGCGCCAGACCTCATTACAGCCTTTGTCCAAACATGGAAAAAGAGCTGAATTTCAGAGGCAACATGAGAGTGACTGCCCTTGACATCAAGGCAGCATTTGAGCGAGTGTGGCATCAAGGAGCCCTAGTAAAATTCAAGTCAATGGTGAATCAGGACAAATAATATCCACTGGCTGGAGTCATACCTAGCACAAAGGAAGATGGTTGTGTTTGTTGGAGACCAATCATCTCAGCCCCAAGACATCATTGCAGGAGTTCCTCAGGGCAGTATCCTAGGCCCAACCATCTTCAACAACTTCATTAATGACCTTCCCTCCATCATAAGGTCAGAAGTGGAGATGTTTGTTGCTGATTGCACAGTGCTCAGTTCCATTCGCAACTCCTTAGTTAATGAAGCAGCCTATGCCTGCATGCAGCAAGACCTGAACAACATTCAGGCTTGGGCTGATAAGTGGCATGTAACATTCGCACCACACAAGAGTCAGGCAATGACCATCTCCAACAAGAGGAAGTCTAACCACTTCCCATTGACATTCAATGGCATCATCGAACCGACTCCTCAATCTCTAAAGCCTTTCCACCATCTACATGGCACAAATCAGGAGTGTGATGGAATATTCTCCACTTGCCTGGTTGAGTGCAGCTTCAACAACATTCAAGAAGCTGAACACCATCTAGGACAAAGCAGCCCAATTGATTGGCACCCCATCCACCACCTTAAACATTCACTTTCTCCACCACTGGCGCACCGTGAGTGCAGTGTGTACCATCCACAAGATGCGCTGCGGCAACTCGCCAAGGCTTCTTGGATAGCCTCTCCCAAAACTGCAAGCTCTACCTCCTAGAAGGAGAAAGACAGCAGGTGCATGGGAACACCACCACCTCCAGGATTCCCCTCCAAGTCACACATCGTTCTGACTTGGAACTATATCGTCGTTCCTTCATCAACGCTGGGTCAAAAATCTGAAACTCCCTACCTAACAGGGAAAGGTGGTGGGTTGGAGCCAGCTTCCTAAGGCACTCGCATTTTCCCATGATTTCACCCCTCCCCCCACCCCCACTCAAACTTTACAGCCAATTAAGTACTTTTTTGAAGTATAGTCACTGTTGTAATGAAATGCGGCAGCCAATTTTCACGCTGCAAGCTCCCACAAATAACAATGTGATAATGACCAGATAATCAGATTAAGTGGTGTTGATTGAGGGATAAATATTGGCCAGGACACCAGGGATAGCTCCCCTGCTCTTCCTCAAAATAGTGCCATGGACTCTTTTACGTCCACTTGAGAGGGCTGACAAGGCATTGGTTTAACGTCTCATCCAAAAGACCTCACCTCCGACAATGGAGCACTCCTTCGGTACTACACTGGAGCGTCAGCCTAGATTTTTGTGCTCCATGCATCTGGAAGTGGAACTTGAACTCACAATCTTCTGACGCAAAGGCAAGCGTGCTACCAACTTTTTTTTTATTAATGTACTTTATTGAACATTAAGAACATTTACAACATCGTGATCATTTCATTGTATGATACAAAGCAATTCCGCCACTCTGCTCAGCCATTTCGCCACCACATTTTAACATCAAAACCTGAAGTTTAATTTGTCTCCTGCAACATATATTAATCGACTGTACTTTTAAAATTGGTTGTAAAATACTATCCTTCAATTCCTTTCTGAATAAAACATCCACAGAGCCTTATAATGATCTTTTAGCTTATATTTAAAATACTCTTTTAGATTGATTCCCCTCCCCTTAAAAAACAGAGCATTCCTTCTTTGCACAATCACGAATCTAGCCAAACTGAACATTAAATTAATTGCCGCTCCGCTAGACTCGGGCAGACTCTCCTGCAATCCCCATCTCAAAATTGAGTCCCACGGGATTCCCATTCTCGCTCTTCGGACCCCACCCAGCAAAAAAGCTTCACACAACTGTCGAACATAGTACTTAAAGTCATTTAACTGCGGACATAACACCAGTAAATGGGACAGAGTCTCATCACGTGTCCCACACACTGGGCAAGTTGCCCCCTCCACTCGCCCAATCTTGCACAAGACCATCATGGTAAAAATCCAGTTATGAGCCAATTTGAAATCCAGTTCAATCCATTCTGGACATTTAAAATTCGCCCACACTCCCTTCCAAATCCTGTTGAAGTCCAGCTGTGGGTATATACTCAGCCAAACCCCTGACCAGCAGGTGTTGTACTGGCCGCGCTAGACGTGCTCCTATCTAGCTATCCAGCAAGTTAAACACTCATTCAAAATAATTCTTCCCTGAAGCCGTTTGCTGTTTTGAAGCTTTTACTTGAACAAATTTGTGAAACTGTAAACAAAGACAAAGTATGTTTTGTACATAAACTGAGTACTACACATTCAATATTACACAAGATACAAACATATTTACAACAGTAGAATAGACTAATTGTATAACTAACTAACATTTGAACTAACTTCTGTAACTATTAAATATTAACCTTTTATAAACATAGTATTATCAAAATATTACTCTGACAATTTTGCTATTATGCTAAGAACTAAAGATACTCACAGATATTGCGTTTGGCCTAACATATGAAGTCAGATTACATTAGATTGTAAGTGGAACTTCTCATAGCAAATTCTCCATTACTCAAGTCAGGTTCTTCCTGGCAAAACTGCTTCCTGGGGTCAACGGGAAGAAAGGTAAGAAGGTCAAATGACCTCTCACAGGAAGAAAGGAACAAAGGTCAAATAACCTCACACAGGAAGAAAGAAACAGATGACCTTTCCAGCTTACAAACTGTTAACACAATAACCGCCACCAGAGGGTGCTATTGCATGTAAAAATGTCCATCGGTCCAGAACACTCCCCGTCTGGGGTCATTCACGACTCCACATAGTCCGAACTTTACTTGTCACTGGAGTCCTCTGGCGACAAAAGAAGAACCACCTCGGAGACAGTCCGTCGGTTTTGATGATAGGATGCAGCTTCCGTAGACTGCTGTGAGGGGGTAGGTTGCGTTCTGCTACGTACAGTTCCAATCTGGGTATGGTGAGGTCTGGTTGGGGCGCCAACTTGCCTCTATCAAAGACGAAGCCGATTTTGCTTTGTCCTTCTTGAGTGGTGACCTTCAGATAAGCCACACTTGCAATGGCCTTAGCGGATGCGTCTGCAAAGACACAAAGCTCTTTGAATTGGGCATTTAAGGGAGAGAAAGATGAATAGCAGCGAGGTATTCGGATCTCCTGTAAGTCTTGGAGTGAGTCTCTCCTTCTGTCCCACTCTGCTTCCATCTCTTCAGGGAGAGGTCAAACCCACTCTTCAGCGCGTGTGGAGAGTTCCCTGAGGAGCAGCCTGCCTTGTATGGTGACAGGGGCTAAGAAGCCGAGAGGGTCGTATAGGCTGTTGACTGTAGAGAGCACTCCTCTACGTGTGAAGGGTTTCTTGGCGTCTAGGACTTGGAACGTGAACGTGTCTGTTGCTATGTTCCACGACACCCCTAGGCTACGCTGTAGGGGGAGGTCATCAGTGAAGAGGTCTAGGTCCTTGACGTCCTTAGCACGATCTTCAGAGGGGAATGCCTCCATCATTGCTGGTCTGTTAGAGGCTATCTTATGCAGCCTGAGGTTGGATAGTGCAAGTAGTTCCTGGGCTCGTCCGAGGGTACTGATGGCCTCTGCTTCGGTCGGGAATGACTTCAGTGCGTCGTCGACATAGAACTCTCGTTCGATGAACCCTCTCACATCACTGCCAAAGTCGTCGTCTTCTTCCTTGGCAGCCCTCCTTAGTCCGTATATGGCGACAGCAGGGGATGGGCTATTCCCAAAGACATGGACACGCATTCTGTAGTCCACAATGTCTCTATTAGGGTCATTGTCCCGATACCACAGGAAGCGGAGGAAGTCTCTGTGGTCTTCTCTCACCACGAAGCAATGAAACATGTGCTGGATATCGGCAGTGATGGCGACGGGCTCTTTCCTGAATCTCATGAGCACTCCCAAGAGGCTGTTGTTAAGATCAGGCCCTGTGAGGAGTACGTCGTTGAGAGAGACGCCCTGATATGGTGCACTGGAGTCAAACACCACGCAGATCTGTTCCGGCTTTTTGGGGTGATAGGCTCCGAAGGAAGGGAGCTACCAACACTCTTGGCCTTCCTGGAGTGGAGGAGCTATCTCTGCATGATCGTTGACAAGCATTTTCTTGACAAATTCTAGGAAGTGTGCTTTCATTTCTGGCTTCTTCTCTAGTGTGCGACGGAGTGAGTTAAGACGATTATAGGCATAACCCCTATTGTCCGGCAGCCGTCGTCTGGGGTTCCGGAAGGGTAAGGGTGCAACCCAGCTGTTAGAGCTGTCACGAGAGACCTCATTGTCCATAATCTGGAGGAACCTCATGTCGTCGATCGATGGAGCAAGTTTGTGGTCGTTGGTGGTGCGACAGAAGACTGACTGACCCGGGTTCTCTCCAGTGAGCATCATCTGTGTGCTTTATGCGGAGATCAGCACTGGGGTTTTCTGAGGCTGAGCCGTATGACTGAACTTCTCTGTCACTCGGATCGGACTACTGCATGGGGTAAGGTAGCTTGGACGACCATTCTCGAAGATGGAAGTCTTGAGTGTGCTCACCTGAGATGGCTTGTGAGCGCCCTTGAGGCACACATCTCCAACAACGACCCAGCCGAGGTCTAGCCTTTGGGCGAAAGGGGCGTCATGTGGACCGTTGATCTGCTCCCTTATCTTATGTACCCTCAGGATGTCTCTTCCCAACAACAGAAGTATGCTTGCATCTGGGTCAAGAGGTGGGATCTCGTCTGCAATGCGTCTCAGATGACGGTGATGACGAGCTGCATTCGGAGTGGGAATCTCGGAACGGTTGTCGGGGACTTGATTACATTCGATGAGTGTAGGAAGGGGGAGACTAATCTTCCCGCCGACTGACTCAACAACGTAACCGCAGGCCCTCCTGCCGGCTGTCTCTGAAAGTCCAGCACACGTCTTCAGCGTGTAAGGCGACGGACTTCCTTTGATCTTGAAGATGTTGAAGAACTCAGATCTTGCTAGAGAACGATTGCTTTGTTCATCTAGTATGGCATACATCTTTTCAGATTCCTGGCGACATCCTGCAGGGTACACATTAACGAGGCATATCTTGGAGCATGCTCTTGCGCTCACTCCTTCTCCACACACCTCGGTGCACCTGGATGTAATCTCCGTACCAGCAGCTCCCTCTCTCTCCCCGCCGTGCTCTGATGCGGGAGGAGGCGTTTCTGACTTCCAAGGAGCTGGGCCTGGGTGTAGTGCTGAAACGTGCCGATCACTTTCACATTCAGTGCATTTTGCATCCACCTTGCAGTTTTTGGCGAGATGGCTCGTGGACGAGCAGCACCTGAAACATATAGAGTTCTCTTTAAGATATTGTTGCCAATCTTCCAGGGACATCTCCCTGAAGCCTCTGCACTTCTTTAAAGGATGGGGCATGTTGTGGATAGGGCATTGTTTGCTCATATCATCCGGTTTATTCTGAATCTTTGTGTACTCAGTTGAGGACACTTGCATTTTGTGGACAGATATTGGTGTCTTTCCATGTCTGTCGAACTTGTCTCTTCTGGCAAGTGCTGGTTGAGAGGAGAAGAAGTTGAAGCTGGGGTCGTTCCTGGCTTTGGCTTCGTTACGGATGAATTTAACAAACGCAGAGAATGGTGGGAACGCCACGTTGTGCTTTAGCTTGAACTTTGATCCAAATGTTATCCACTTCTCCTGCAGGTTAAATGGAAGCTTCTCAATGATGGGACTTACCCCTCTGGAAGTGTCTAAGTACGATAGACCGGGTAGGTAGCCGTCCTGCTTTGCGGCTTCGAGTTCCGACAGCAGATCGCCAAGGTCGCGGAGCTTCTGGGGTTCCTTACTCGTCAACCTCGGAAAGTTCGCCAACCTGTCAAAGAGAGCCCTTTCAATGGCTTCGGGCGAGCCGTAGCTTTCTTCCAGCCTCACCCAAGCCTTCTTCAACCCCTCTGGCAGCTGCCCCACATTGGCCGCTTTTATCCTGCTGGACTGTCCGGCGGACTCTGGGCCGAGCCACTTGATAAGGAGGCCGAGCTCTTCTCCTGCCGACAGGTCTAAGCCCGATATGGCATCGTGGAAGCAGGACTTCCAAGCCCGATAATTCTCTGGCCTGTCATCAAACTTGATTAACCCCGAAGTCACCAGCTGGGTGCGTGCAAGGTATTTGGCGAGGTCGTAGGTGCTGGGACCTGGGCCAGGGTTGCCTTGTCTGGGGGCTCTGTTGGGGGTCTCAAGGGACCGAGAGGGGATTTGCCTCTGACTTTCTCTATTCGGCGTCCTATTCCTTTGCACCGTGTCTTCCGTTCTGCTCGCGGAGACTCTGCGGCTTGAGGCACGCCGTCTGCTTTGACCTTGGTTGGCAACTTGTGGCATGTTATACGAAGTGTTTGCGTCTGTAGAGATGTGCGGGCCTCCATCCCTTTCTCCTGTAAACTGTATGTCGGCATGGTCGCTCACGTAATCTATGGTGCGCTGTCGTGGACTCTGCCATGGAACGGGAATTAAAGGTTTGTAAGCTGTCTCGGGATCAGCTCCCTCCAAAATTGCCTCGAATACTTGTGTCTCGGCTAATGCAGCATCTATCTCTTTTTGTTGCTGCAGAGCCTCTAATGTGGCTTGGAGACGGGCCTGTTCAGCCTGGCGTTCCACTTGGTGTCGGGCCTGTTCCGCTTGGTGTCGGGCCTGTTCCGCTTGGAATTCAGCTTGGAGTCGGGCCTGTTCTGCTTGGAGCCGGGCCTGTTCTGCTTGGAGCCGGGCCTGTTCTGCTTGGGGTTCAGCTTGGAGACGGGCCTGACTCACTTTTATTTCTATTTCACTGTCCGTATGCGCAGCTCTGGCTTGAGCTGCTACTAGTTTAGCCCATGCTTTGGCGAGGGCTATGCTTACTCTAGAACCACCCGATGACCGTGAGCCAACTTGCGACCTGTAGTAACCGGTGCTTATAGACCGATTGTCACGTTCTACAGTTTTGTCTGCCTGTTTAAGGCCTGCTACATGCTGCAAAGCATTTTCGCTATTATCTTCTGACATGTTGATGTGAGGTAGATATGCTCTACGAGGTTAAGGCTTACTCTGGGTTCCTCCTACTCCGCTCTTCACAGCTAGCCGTATTGCTATCTTTTCACTGATATCTTTTCACTGATATCTTTTCACTGTACTGGCCACGCTAGACGTGCTCCTATCTAGCTATCCAGCAAGTTAAACACTCATTCAAAATAATTCTTCCCTGAAGCCGTTTGCTGTTTTGAAGCTTTTACTTGAACAAATTTGTGAAACTGTAAACAAAGACAAAGTATGTTTTGTACATAAACTGAGTACTACACATTCGATATTACACAAGATACAAACATATTTACAACAGTAGAATAGACTAATTGTATAACTAACTAACATTTGAACTAACTTCTGTAACTGTTAAATATTAACCTTTTATAAACATAGTATTATCAAAATAGTACTCTGACAACATTGCTATTATGCTAAGAACTAAAGATACTCACAGATATTGCGTTTGGCCTAACATGTGAAGTCAGATTACATTAGATTGTAAGTGGAACTTCTCATAGCAAATTCTCCATTACTCAAGTCAGGTTCTTCCTGGCAAAACTGCTTCCTGGGGTCAACAGGAAGAAAGGTAAGAAGGTCAAATGACCTCTCACAGGAAGAAAGGGACAAAGGTCAAATGACCTCACACAGGAAGAAAGGAACAGATGACCTTTCCAGGTTACAAACTGTTAACACAATAACCGCCACCAGAGGGTGCTATTGCATGTAAAAATGTCCATTGGTCCAGAACAGGTGTCTTGAATCTCCATTCTCTAAATACCTCATAGAAATCTTGAGTATTGCAGTTGTCAAATTGGACCAACTCTCCCCCTTTCTCCAGTACAAAGCTTGGAAAAGCAGGACGCATTTTACTTCCTTTGGAGATTTCTGCATTTATTTCTTCCATCCAATTATGTGGCATTGCCCTCACAATCTTCTCATACATGATTCCTATTGCTTTTTCCTCTACCTCCTGATCCTCCTCCCACACCATGTCCCTCACTATCACTTCTGGAAACCAACTTGGAATTACCTCGTATAATACATCTTTCACAGATATAATCTGAGCTTTTATAAAAGCTTGATCAAATAAAACCTCTCCTTCGATGTTGACCCATCTGTTCAAAAATAAGGGCTGTTCTAAAAATTCCTCAGCCCCCTTGGGCATAAACTGCACGCTTTTTAAAAATTGGGCCCAAGTCTCTACAACCCCCTTATAAAACCTAGGGAGAAGTTTAATTGATTTCAAAAACATATTATTGCATTCCATATACAATATCCCCTGCCTTCCTATCCCACTTCGTTTTAAAAAATGCTCAAAACTCTTCCAAAAACTCGTATTTGACTTCTGAAGAAATCTCTTCACCCATTTGATTCTAAAGGATTTTTTCTTCAAATCAATATCTGGGAAATTGAGTCCTCCCTGATTTCTCTGTCCAATGATGGTATTGTAAGCCACTAAGGCTGGATTCCCTTCCCATAAAAACCTCACACAAGCCTCTCGGATGGACTTTTCCGCCCACTCAGGAATATCCTCCTCCATCAATAAGTACCATAACTTAGATAGTAGGAGAGCAGACACCACTGGCGCTCTTCCTTGCATTTTCAACCACCTTCTTTCCCATCTTCCCAAAATCTTTTTAATTTTCATAACCTTCGGTTCTCAATTTAATCGATCAACTTCATCCCTGTCTTTCTTGCACCCCATATGCACCCCCAGAACTTCCGAAACCTCCACCACCTTAAAGGGACATTCCCCCAACCATTCCCCCCTACCCCTCCCTGCAACCAGGCATTGGGACTTACTATAATTCACTCTGGCTCCTGAAGCTCTACAATATTCCTCCACGACATCCATAGCTTTCCTCACTGACTCCCCATTTCTCAATGTTAAGGTTGTGTCATCTGCATATTGGTGTATCACCAACACCAGCCCAGAACTGGGGACCACAATCCCAACTACACCTTGTTTCTTTCACATCATGTAACCTAATGGTTCTGCTACCAATGTATACAACAATGGGGACAGGGGACAACCCTGTCTCACTGATCTCTGTATCGGAAAATACTTGGATAAAAACCATTACATTTAACACAGCTATATATATTTGAATAAAAAATCATTATCCACTGAATTAAATTTTCCTGGAAACCAAATGCTTCCAAAACCTTCAATAAAAACTCATGAGAGACCCTATCAAAGGCTTTCTCTTGATCTATCTTTAATACATAAACCTCCCTCCCACTCTCTTCCATGAGCTCTATCGCATCTGCGATGTCCCGGCCTATGACTCCATAGGACTGAGAGGGCAAAACTATCTGCGGTAACACCTCCTTCAATGATTTGCCATAACCCTCGCCAAGATCTTATAATCCACATTTAATAATGTGATGGGCCTCCAATTCTTCAGATCCCGTCTATCCCCTTTATTTTTATGAGCTAAGCTTATGACACCTCTCCTCATAGATGGGGCCAGGCTTCCCTCAATTTTAATTTCCTTAAAAACTCCTAAGAGAAATGGACTTAAAATCTTGAAAAATTCTTTATAAAATTCTGCACTTAGTCCATCGGACCCTGGGCTTTTCCCCTCCTTCATTCCACTTATTGCTGCTTTTATTTCTGCTAATCCTACTTCTTTGTCACACATGCTTCTCTCATCCTCCTTTAAACCCTTTTCAATAAAAGCAAATTGGAAATGTCTTCTTTTGTATATAACTCTTGATAAAAGCTGCTAGCCGCCTCTAAAATCTCCCCACTTTCATGAATGATCTTCTCCCCAACCTTCAACTCTTCAGTTAACGATAATCTCTGTAGCAGCTTCTCTTGCTCTAGAAAATATCTTGTGCATCTTTCGCCCTCCAATGCATCTCTAGCCTTTGCACGGAGAATGGCCCCCTTGCATTTTTCAGCTTGCAATAATTCCCACTCTTCCTTTAGCACCCGGAACTTAGTCTCTGCTCCCTTATACCCTCCGTCAACTGCTTTACAGACATCCGTAAACCTTTTGTTTATATTCTCTTCTCGACGCCGGTTAGCTGCCGCCCTCTTTTTCCCATAACGTACCGAAAAAACTTTTACCTCATATTTGAAATTGTCCCACCAAACTCTTCTCTCTTTCAAGAACAAATGTTCCTTCCGAGCATTCTTTATTATATTTATAATCCCTTCTTTATAAGCAATTTCTTTCAGGTATTGATTGTTTAAAATCCACACCCCTGAACCGATCTTGACTCTGCTGTTCCTAATTCTAAGAACCAAAGCCGAGTGATCACTAAAAAATACTTTTTATAATAAATCTCCATCACCTCAGAACTTAACCCTTCCCGCATTAACACAAAATCTATTCGGCTGTTTTCAAACATCACCCACCCAGCCTGATCTGGAGAACTCCCTTTTTATGGGGTTCCGGTCCCTCCATAAGTCTCTCAAATTTAAATTTGTCATCGTTTTTACAATCATCCCTCTGGAGTTATCATCCTTAAAGGTCATCTGGGCTGAAATGTCCATCCGAGATAAAAATACATTAAAATCCCCCACTATACAAGGATTTTCCACCTCAGCCGCTTCAGTGAATAACACCCAAAAAAAATTGCGACGCTGGCAATGGTCGTTCGGTGCATAGATATTAAAGAGATCGCAATTAACTCCCTCCATTTTTACCCTTAGCCGTAAAAATCTCCCCTCAGTGTCCTTGTCCACCAAGGCAACGTTCTCTTTTATGGACGGACTCACCAAAACAGCTACGGTTATTGTTTGCACAACTTGCAAACACCTCTCCCTTCCAAACCTTCTGAACTCTTTCTAGGATATCCTCATCCCAAAAGGTTTCTTGCAGACACAACAAGTCCGTACCTTTAAAACCCTGCAACAACTGCTGCAATTTCTTCTCACCCCTCAGTCCGTTCACATTAATCGAGACCAATGTAATCATGGCTCCAAAGAAGGGAAGTATGCCTGATAATCTCCCCATCATTTAATCTCTGACCCATCCCTCCTCACATGCTCCTTCCCAACTTTTCGGCCAGCTGTTGCTTTTTTCTGCAGCCTCCGACTCTTTTTCACCTCCTGTTTGAACCTGCCCTGCTGTTTCAGCCTCTTCCTTGCATTAAGTTTGGGCCTAGGAGCTGCCCTTTGTCCCTCCTTCTGCCCCTCTCTAACCTTTCCCTTTCCACATGATGCCACCTCACCCCCAACTTCCATGTCTCTGTCCCCCTCTAATTCCTCACTCTCAATCTCTTCTGCAACCCTCTGTGCATGCTCCCCGTCAGATACATAATCCTGCTCCCCGTCACATACATCATCTCCCATAGAGTCTTCCTGCTATCGTGGTTTCTCCAACAGTGCCGTTCCCTTCGACCTCATCTCCACCTCTGACCCTTGCTCCCTGATCCTTCTCTCTAAGGGACAATGGCGCACCTATATTGTTCCCTTCTGCCGTCTTTGTCTCGCCGATCCCGTCCTGCTGCCCCATTAAGGCTCCTGCCTCTTGCACACTCTCCTTGTCTTGCCCCCTCCTGCTAACTGAGATGTCCAACTCCCCGTCTTTCTTTGGAGTACTTACATTTACCACGCACCCCGCTCCCGCCTCCTCTCCCCCCGCGGACACCAGATTCTTTAGGGAGAGCTGAACCATATTAAGGCTCCAGTCTGCACTCGACCCTTGCTGCCCGCTGCTGTCTTTGTTCTTTTCCACTGTACTTGGTGTGTTTTCCACCATCTCCATCCTGTTCTCTGCTCCACAATTTTCTGCCTCTTCCTGTGCTCTTTTCTCCTTCAATTTACCAGCTGTGTCCTCCGACTGCTCCGCTCCTCCGGCCATTCCACTCACATCTCCTGCTCCTTCTCCCATCTCCTCATCACTCATAGAGCTTCTTTCAGCCTCACACTCACAGCGGGTGGGGCCTTTGTGACACACGCCACAGCTCGCCGCCTTGCAGCTCCGAGCGATGTGTCCAGACTCGCCGCAATTATAATAGTACAAGTCTGGACAGTTTCTTACAAGGTGGTCGTGTCCAAGACAATAATAGCAAACCTTCACTTGGTTATCATGCAGTGCTCAAAAGTACTGCACTCCTTCCAGTGTCTCGAATTTCATGCTGTACGGTAATGACCTCACCCCCTCTGGGAACCGCACCTTTACATAACGGGTTCCATCTGCTACCCGTGTTCCTGGGTAGTATCTCCTCTTTATTGCTGAGCAAATTTTAACGTCCCACAACTCCAACTTTTTGATTAGCACTTCATTCTCAATATAAACTGGCAAGTTTAAGAATGAGACCTCCACCTCTTCCGAATATAGCAGAGATACCTCCAAGAACTTATCGCCAACTTCCAGACTGAGTAAAAGTCTTTCCACCTCCTCTCGGGCACTGGTCGTCACCTCGAACCCAACATTCGGCTTTGGTCGGCAGGCAAAGCAGCTTCTCTCACCACAGTCCTCATGTACCACTTGGATAACATCCCAAGCTCGTATCTCCTGATGCTCGCACTGAACCACCACTGTGTTTTCTTTTCCAAACCTCCTGGGGTCCCGGCCCAAATCTTTGGGCCTTTTTCTTTCCCTTCCTATTATGTCCGTGTATAATTGAGACACGGACTGCAGGAGTTGATTATAACAAGTCTTTACTGAATGGAGACAACCTGGAAACTGAAACTACAGAAGCCTGCTAGGGCCTTTTATACAGGGGTGGTCACTGCCGGTACTGCAGTCTGAGACCAGTTATTCCCTTAAAGGTACATACACAACAATTCCTCCCCTTTTAGATAAACAGTACATAACATTCATTTAACAACTAAATAATAACTAATTACAATTATGGTTGCTAGATACATTGGTTGAAGTTAAGCAATTATAAGTTCAGTCTTTGAGGAGGCTTCCTCATTCTGTCTGGATAACGCCTCTTTGGGATATCAGGTTCTTCTGGCAAGGTTGAGTCGGAATCAATGTCGTTGTTTGGTTCGTCTGCTTCCAATATCACCGATGCAATTGGTACTTCGGTTTCATCGCCAGGTGTATCAGATCGTGGTGTGGATGATGTTTTCCAGTGACTCTAGAATCTGGTCAGCATGGCGTCTTACAATGCTCTCTCCAACGTCCACGGTATACATTAGAGGTCCTTGCCGTGTACAGATCGTTCCTGGCTGCCATTTCTCTGTGCGGTAGTCCCGGGCCAAAACTGGTTGACCTATCTTAAAACTCCTGGTCGGCCTTTCATTCATATTCTGAAACTGCCTGTTCTCCACATCTCTTCTGATGTTTGGCTTAACCAAATCCAAGCAGCATCGTAGTCTTCGATTGAAGAACATCATGGCTGGAGTTTGGTTGGTAACCGCATGTGTCGCATTCCGGTAGGCAAACAAGAAGTTATCCACCTTGTGTTGTAGGGGTATATCTTCATTACACATTGCCTTGATAGCCTTCTTGGACGTTTGAACAAACCTCTCGGCCAATCCATTAGTGGCTGGATGATATGGGGCAGATGTGTAATGCTTAACGCCATTGTTCTTTAAGAACCTCCGGAACTCTTCAGACACAAACTGTGGTCCATTGTCAGAGCAAATCTGTTCAGGCAGCCCATTCCTGATGAATATGGTTCATAAGACTGTGATAGTTTTTTCTGTGGTGGTTGAGGACATTTTTATTACCTCTGGCCACTTTGAATGTGCATCCACCGCAATTAAAAACATCGAGTCCATAAAGGGACCAGCAAAATCAATGTGCACCCTTTGCCATGGAGATGAGGGCCACTCCCATGGATGTAGAGGGGCTTGTGGTGGGGCGTTTTGGACCTTCTGGCATCCTGTACAGCTCTTGGTCATCTCTTCGATTTCTCTATCGATTCCCGGCCACCACACAAACGCTCTGGCTAAGTTAATCATTTTTACCCCTCCCAGATGATCCTCATGAAGCTCATTGAGCACTCTATCCTTCAATTTGGGTGGAATTACTACTCTGGATCCACACATCAAGGTTCCTCTGCACACTGACAGCTGTTCTCTTCTCGGCGAGAATGCTGGCAGCAGTGGTTTGCCATGTGCTGGCCATCCCTTCACCGTTAACTCATAGACCCAGGAGAGTGTCGGGTCATTTCGTGTTTCCTTTTCTATGTTTGCATTCGTCACAGGTAGACATTCGACGATGGTCGAGTGGAATATCTCCACAGGATCCACTGCAGGTGCTTCTTCCACCGTCGGCAACGGTAGGCGCGACAATCCATCAGCATTCCCAGGCTGTTTAGTTCCTTTGTACTCGATGTCATATTGGTGTGCCCCTAGGAAAAGGGACCACCTCTGTAGCTGTTGTGCTGTCATTATCGGGACGCCCTTCTTAGGGTTGAAAATGGAGACAAGAGGTTGATGATCAGTTAGTAGAGTAAATTTCTGTCCGTGCAGGTAGTGATTGAACTTCTTCACCCCCCACACTAGGCTGAGGGCCTCTCTGTCAATCTGGGCGTAGTTACGCTTGGCTGCAGTTAACGAGCGTGACGCAAAAGCTATCGGCCTTTCTGAACCATCAAGGGATTTATGTGACAGTACCGCTCCAATGCCGTAGGGAGACGCATCACATGCCAGTCTTATCGGTAGTGATGGGTTGTAGTGAGCCAATACTTCTCTTGAAGTGATCAGGCCTTTACACTTCTGAAAGGCCCGCTTACATTCATCGCTCCATTTCCATGCTACTCCAGTTTGTAGCAGGGCGTTCAGTGGGTGCAGAATTGTGGACAAATTCGGCAAAAACTTAAGGTAGTAATTCACCAATCCGAGGAATGACCTCAGTTGCGACACATTTTCAGGCGCTGGAGCCTTAACTACCACTTCAATTTTGTCAGGGGACTTATGTAACCCCTCTTCATCAATCACATGGCCACAATACGATATTTGTTTCTTTAAAAACTCGCACTTGGGGCGATTGGCTCGTAGCCCATGTTCTCTTAGTCTAGTGAGCACCTGCTCTAGGTTGGCAAGGTGTTCGCTGTCATTTTCACCCGTCACTAGGATGTTGTCCAAGTAACACTGAGTCCCCGGAATCCCTTGCAGGACTTGTTCCATTGCTCTTTGCCATATAGCCGGAGCTGATGCAACTCTGAATATCAGTCGATAATACTGGTAAAGACCTTTGTGAGTGTTTATCGTGAGATATTTCCTAGAGGATTCTTCAACCTCCATCTGCAAATATGCTTGCGCTAGGTCAATTTTTGTAAAACGTTTCCCTCCAGATAGTGAGACGAAAATATCTTCTATCCTCGGAAGAGGATACTGTACTGTGTGAAGGACTGGGTTCACAGTCACCTTGAAGTCCCCACAGATGCGAACCTTCCTTGGCTCCTCAGACTTATTGTTTAACGTTTTCTTCATGACAGGAACGATGGGTGTCGCCCACTCACTCCAGTCTACCTTAGTTAACACGCCTGCATTCTTCAGATTCTCCAGCTCTGCCTCGACGGCTGGGCGAATTGCATACGGTACCGTTCTTGCTTTGAAAAACTTGGGAATTGCATTCTCTTCTATTTTTATCGAGGCGGTTAAGCCTTTAAGAGTTCCCAGTTCTTGTTGAAATACCTCTTTAGCGTTAGCCAAGATTTTTGACAATCGTCCAGGTGTGACGTTGTCATCCTTTTTACCAGCCACCGTCAGTGCCTGAATGGAGTGCCAGTCTAAACTTATCTTTCTGATCCATTCACGTCCCAATAACGGTGGTCCACCATCTTGCAGTATGTACAGATACAATTTCTGTATTTCCTTGCCGTTGTATTCGACAGACACCCTTATTTTCCCTCTGGGGTATACTTTCTGCCCCGTATATGTCTTCAAGACAATGGATGTGTCTTTCAAGTGTATGTGTGAGAATAGCCGCTCATAGTCTCGTCGATTCATGACGGTCAGGGCTGATCCTGTATCCAATTCCATTTTGACTTGGGACCCTGCTATCGTGAGGGTGACCCAAATGGTTCGGTGATCCTCTTTTGTGATTACGTTGTGTAGTTTGAGACAGCTTAGTCTCTTGTTCCCGGATTCACTATCGCTCTTCTGGTCTTCGGAACTGCTGTCCGTCATCTTTTGTACTTTCCTGTACTTTTCCTTAGTAGTCTTTTTGTTGTCGTTAGTCTTCTTCCCGGACCTGCAAACTCGTGCAATGTGTCCCATCTTTCCGCATTGCCTGCATGTTTTGTCCTTGGACCAGCAGTCCTTCTGGTCATGGGTTGTTCTGCCGCAGCGATAACATTTTTCAAATCCCCGTGTCATTTCATGGGTGCTGTATTCCTGTGGCTTTTGCTGTATTTCTGCAGCTCCCCTTGCTGCTGCTTCGTACGATACTGCCACGCTGAAAGCCTTACCTAGCGTCAGCTCTTTCTCTGAGAGTAACCTTTTCTGGGTTCCTTCACTCAGGAGTCCACAGACAAATTTGTCCCGTAGGGTATCTGCCAGTCCTGCTCCGAACTGGCAGTGCTTTGATAGCTTGCGTAGTTCCGTAAGGTAATCAGCATTGCTCTCATCTTTATGCTGATTTCTCTTGTGGAATTTAAATCTTTCTGCTATCAGCAGCGGTGTAGGATTTAGGTGTTCCTGTAGGATATCAACAATTTCGTTAAAACTCTTCACCATCGGTTTGACTGGAGTGATCAGGTTCCGCAATAGGCCGTACGTTCTTGCGCCCATTAAGTTTAGTAGTACCGATGCCTTTTTCTCATCGGCTACTTCATTTGCCTTGCAATATACTTTGACTCTTTCCCCATACATGGTCCAGTCTTCTATTGCATTATCGAAGGCAGTGATATTGCCAGTCTTCGGCATCTTGGAGATCTAAGATGGCACCTCCCGCGCTTTGCCTTCTTCCCCGATTGAACAAAATGGCACCTCCCGCGCTTTGCCTTCTTCCCCGCTGGGTTAAGATGGCGCCTCCCGCGCTTTCTGTCTTTTCCGCTGCTGCTAGCACTGTTGCTGGCGTTTTTATGCCTCGATGGTGATGCCCTATGGTCTTCGCGCACTTCCCCCCCACGCTGCTGCCAACACCGCTCTCCGCGGTCCCCGTGGCAAACTGCAGCTCCTCGCAGCTTTCTGCGCTTCTAATTTCTTTTATATTAATTATTGTTCCCATTGTCAGAGCGGACCCTATGGGACACTTTCCTCCCTCTTCTCGGGTCTGTACGCTGCCCGGCTTCGTAGCACCAGCCGCGCCCTGTGTGCTCCACCCTCTCTCTCTCTCTCCTCTTCCCGACAATGCTGCTCGGCCCCGTTGAAAAGCCACCCGATCGAGCTCTAGCCCGCCACAGCCCAGGAAGGATCAGTGTACTACCTGCCACCAGCCCGATTAGCTGGAACACCATAGACTGGATAACCAAGCCCAGCTCTCGACAGCCTCTCCTGCAAATCTTCGAATTCGATGAATCAGAGGGCGGTTGCCCACGGTCGACGCCCGCTTCTTGTTTTTTTTTTCTTTTTTGATTTCTTCCTTCTGGCCTCGACCTCTAACAACTTCGCTTCAGGGATGGATCCCCGTGAGGTGGTGCAGAACTGTAGGTAAGCTCGGATCTGTTCGTAGCCAGTGTAACGTCTGTGTGTAATTGAGACACGGACTGCAGAAGTTGGTTATAACAGGTGTTTACTGAATGGAGACAAAACTGGAACTACTATACAAAGTTACTACACAGGCTTATATACAGGGGTGGTCACTACTGGTACTGCAGTATACAGGGGCTGCAGAATATAGTTCCTTCTTCAAGGTACATACACTACAATAAGGAATGAAGAGTCGGGTATAATTGTAGGCCCATCGGTAGTGATCTCGGGTAGCGCTCTTGCTCTTGCCGCTTATTGTTTGGCTTTTGGCCTGCTGCCTCTCATTCTCATGCCCTGGCCTCGTGCCGGGCTCTCTTCTCGCTCCCCGCACCGCCAGAGCACCATAAATTGTGGAGTCCTTGGTGCGGCACCGATAGGCCCAGCTCCACCCGATAGTCATGAATGCGACGAGGATCCCTCTCATCTTTTCTGGCTCCTGTAACAGATCAAACAATATAGCCAGGCTCCCGAGAGATTCTGGCTTAGGTGACGGCATGATCGGGTCTTTCGACCTCGATCCAAACTATGCACATACTGGGCAGATTTCAAAACTACTTAAACTCTAATCGCTTTAATATTTACACACCTTAAACTTAAACTTAAACTTAACTTATGTACAGTGCCGCCCATCCCTGAGCGGCTTGCCTAATCCCTGATTGGACTGCAGCTCGCCGCTCCCTGTGGCGGGGCTGCAGTGACCTGTGGCTTGGGATCCCCGCAGCCTTTTGCTGATAATCGGGGACTGCGTTTTGTCAAGGATTTCTCAAGTCGGCGTTTACTGGGAGCGGGGCACTCAGGCCCAGGTTTTACTGGCTGAGGCGTTCAAGTCGACCTGCGAAAAGGTACTTTGGGCGTGGCTCCCTTAGCGAGTGGACCTTCGGGTGGGACCTTAGCTCTCACAGCCCGTGGCTCTTCCACGACTGTGGGCTTCGGCTCCCTCCCCTCAGGCTCCGCACCTTTGAGATTTGGGTCTGTGGCAGACGACTCCTCCTCACCTGACCCTACACGTGGAGGATCTCTGCCCCCAATTTCTACCTCCCCCACGCTCGAGTCGAGGGCGGGACCTCCGTCCTCCGACTCCACCTCCTCCAGAATCGTGTCGAGGGCGGGACCTTGTTGTTCGGGCCCCTCCTCGTCCGAGTCCCAGGCCACAGGGGAAGCCTCCCCCCAGGTGGGCGGGACAGCTTCTCCTTCCAAGCAGGCTACCACACCAGCTAATGTGGTCTGTGACTCATCGCACGCCTCAGGCTGAGGATCTTTACCCTCAGACCTGGCTTCGGTTGCTGATGCTCTTGCACCCTGTTTAAACAGTTTGCACCGTCTTATGTGAAACCACTTGTTGCGTCGGGACACCTCTACTGCGCGACTGGCGTGGACCGTTGGATTGTTCACCGATTCCGGTCTATCCTCCTGGTCTATGGTTCTCTCGCCAGCACATAGGGTTAGACCCAAGAATTTTACTTCTCGCCGGCCAAACCGCACCTTCGTTGGGTTTTCCTTAACATTTTCTATCTCTTCCACATTCGTACCCGTTCCCCAGAGACAATGATTTCTCAGGTCCACGTGGATCTCCCAAACCAGCTCCTCTTTACCCAGCTCAAAAACTGGACCGGCTGCCAACGCTCCAGGGCTGAGTTCGAAAGCTGAGGCTCACCCCACCGCTCCGAAGAAGCTCCGACTCCACTCAACAAACGCCGAATTCAACTCTCTCTCCAACAACTTCAACTCCTCCTATTATACTTTTCCTTCAGAAGCTTCCACTTCCCGCCCAAAATCAGGTTAGTCTTTGTTTAACTTTTGGCGGGCTGGGAGCACAGCGGGGTAGTTATTATATTTTAAAATATTTTAGATGGCCGGTAAAGGCCCATCTCTGGTCTGGAATGAACTTCGTTGTTTTTAATGTCCTGCTGATCTCGTTATCTAGTCCTTGGTGCTGTTCTCATCAATATGAATTTGTCCCCTTTTGTCTGAGTCAACATTTAGATGGCCTCTGTCTCCAGGCCGATCTTGACTGGATCTGCATCTAATCCATATGTATATGTGGGGGTCTGGTTTCGTTCTCTCAGAAACGGCTTCCAGAACTTACTGTGGGTTGAATCCACAAAGCTGTCTGAGGATTCGCAGGAACCATTTTAAAATGTTCCACTAAGCCGGTCACATGGTATGGTGGCCATTTTGTATGCCCCTTTTTCTGGGCTTCTTTTAAAACAGTCTTTAAAATCATGGCCTCTTCTGCCATTTGACCCTTTATAATATCAAGTTCAATTTTGCGAATCCTACAGAGTCACTGGAGTTCAGCGGAGGCTCGGCGTGCCTGGCCGTCGGAGATGGAGGATGGGTCCTGCCAGCTACCTGGTGACAGAATTAAATATCATCCACCCACATGGCATAAAACACTCAGTCATATTGACTTGATGTCAACAGCCACAGAAATATGATCATATGCATAATGATAACTTCATGAATTCTTACCTTCACAATACTCATTCTGTCTTTTATCACCCACGGGGCCTTCCCATATCCAACAGGAGGTGGACCAGGTCACCCACAACCGTGACAACTTCTCAGAGGAGCTCATTCCCCCTAAGGGTGCATTGTCACAGTATTATGCAGACCATGCCCCAGCGCAGACTCGCACTTTGGTGGGAAAATGTGGAGATAGTTGGGGGTTCACATGGTGACTCACACTTCACAAGTGAGCAAGGGCAGATTGTGGAGCCAGCAAAAGCAGTAGAGAGTCCGCATCAGAGGGCATAGGGCTCTCCAAGCTCTGCTTAGCTGGGCACAGATGCTGTACCTCAGGGTCCGTCAATGAACAGGATATATCTGGAGCAGCAGCAGAAAATGTGTGATGTACTGGCAGGTGTTCCAGCCGCACTGCACGATTGCAGAGATTGGAGGAGTCCATTTCAAGCATGAGTGACATGATGTCGCTGGCCTTTGTGATGATGTTTTCATCCATGAAAGAGTGGCCACCTGCTTGGAGCATCAAATGTGGCAATCACACGAGAGCATGCAGGTCCTCACCAATGGCTTGCACACTATGATTGTCACCTTAAATAAGATGAATGATACCCTTGACCGTTCATCGCCCCACTGATCTGCAGCAAAGTGTTCTCCAGCTTATTGCTAGCAGGGATGTGCAGCTGGGCCATGAGAGGGATGATGGTGAAAGGGGCCATTGAAGTGAGGACTCAGCTCAAAGCACTTCCAGTTCTCATCCATTACACCCCCCTCAGTCAGTACCCCACATCCTATTCGTGGCTCGATGGCCGAGTCTGCCCCTGCACAAGTGCAGGAGGAGCAATCTTTGTTGGAGCCCTCGTGGGGCACCAAAACCTAGAGGATATCGGCCAAGAGCATCTCAGCAGTCAGAGCAGGGATCCGAGCAGCCTGCCTCTACCTCTGCTGAAGTCATATCGGTTGCACCATGTATAAGTGCTAGAAAAAGGAAGGATAAAGATTTTAGTTGCACAATGGTATGCACATGGGTGTGTTACACTTTGTTAGAATGTTAAATTTCTGTTTTCTTGTTGAAGCACATAAATATCATTCCTTTGAACCACTTTCCTGTCTTGCCCATTACTGGTTGCTGGCTGGCAAGTGGCTTTTTCAGTTGTGTGATGTTGAATAGGAAGACATGAATTGATGTCGAGCAATTGGGGGAGATGTGAAAGGGAGGTATGATTGTTTGCAGGACTGCTTTGTATCAGTGGCATTGTGGGGAGGGGGGGTCAGGGCCGAGGTGGAAAAGTGGCTTTTACATGTGGTTGTTAGATGGGAGCACTGATGGAATAATGAGAGCTTCCCGGGCAGCAACGTGCGCCTCTGGTGTTGCATTGCTTGCATCACCTTCCGCCTCCTCCTCCTCCCCCTCCTTCTCGTCTTCCTCTTCCTCCTCAGAATTGTCCAAAGAGGCCCTGTGCTCTGTTCCTCGTGCAGATCCAAACATCGCTGCTGAGCGCAGCACACCATGACCATTCTAGAGATGCTGGCTGGTGCATATTGAAGGGCGCCTCCAGATCTGTCCAGGCACCTGAAGCGTATCTTCAGCATGCTGATGGCTTGTTCGATGACATATCTGGTGCTCAAATGGTATTCATTGTATTGTTCCTGGGCCTCTAGAAGGATTCAGAGGCAAAAAAGCTGAGGATGGTGGTAATTTTGACAGGTAAAGCGTGGCCACCAGGTCCAGTTGGCAGCAGGTCTTGTTCCAGCAGGCTGCAAATATCTGGCACCACCTGATGCGACACGCTGAGCCTACTCAGACACTGGTGTTCCAAGCAGTCGAGGAAGCTTATCCTCTGCCTGTAGACCTGTGAGCCAATTTATAGCCTCCTGCAAACTGCACTTCTCTGCTGATCCCCTCTCTCCCGTGGAGCTGCAGGTCTGAGAGCAGCACACTGTAGTTGGTGCAGCTCCTGCTGCTGATGGTCAACTTGGTCCTCATCTGAGATCCAAAGTAACACAGCATAAGCACCCATGCTGATCTGACAGATCAGACCCCAAAGTGCACATCAGACTGCCAAACCTCCAAACTGTAGATGATGCCTCCAAAGTGTGTAAAGTAACATAACATTATAAGTAAATAAGAAATAGGAGCAGGAGTAGACCATTCAGCCCTTCGAGCCTGCTCTGCCATTCAATAAGATCATGGCTGACCTTCTACCTCAACTCCACCTGCCCACACTATCCTCATATCCCTTGGATCCAAAAATCTATTGATCTCTGTCTTGAATATGCTCAACGACTGAGCATCTACAGCCCTTTGGGGTAGAGAGTTCCAAAGATTCACAAATCTGAGTGAAGAAATTTCTCCTCATCTCAGTCCTAAATGGCTGACCCTTTATTCTGAGACTGTAACCCCTAGTTTGAGACTCCCAAGCCAGGGGAAACATCCTCCAAGCATCTATCCTTTTAAGCCCTGTAAGAATTTTATATGTTTCAATGAGATCACCTCTCATTCTTCTAAACTCTAGGGAATATAGGCCTAGTCAACTCAGTCTCTCCTCATAGGACAATCTCCTCATCCCAGGATCTGTCCAGTGAACCTTTGTTGCACTCCCTCTAAGGCAAGAATATCCTTCCTTAGGTAAGGAGACCAAAACTGTACACAGTACTGCGATGTGGTCTCACCAAGGCCCTATATAATTGCAGTAAGACTTCACTCTTATACTCCAATCCCTTTGTAATAAAGGCTAAAAAACCATTTACTTTCCTAATTGCTTGCTGTACCTGCATGTTAACTTTCTGTGATTCGTGTACAAGGACACCCAGGTCCCTCTGAATACCAACATTTCCCAATCTCTCACCATTTAAAAAATATTCTGCTTTTTTATGTTTCGTACCAAAGTGGATAACTTCCCACTTCTCCATGTTATATTCCATCTACCATGTTCTTGCCCATTCACTTAACCAGTCCATATCCCTATGCAGCCTCTTTGCGTTCTCCTCACAGCTTACTTTCTCCTCACAGCTTAATTTCCCACTTAACTTTGTATCATCAGCACACTTGGATACATTACAGTTGGTCTCCTCATCTAAGTTGTGATGAAATATGCCATTCATCACTCATCTGTATTCTCTGTGTGATTGTGCCTGTGACTGTGGTTTAGTTTCAGTTTCATTTCCCTTACCTCAGTTCCGTTTCCTCACCTTGTATTGTATTGTGTGTAGGGCTCCGCCCATACCTGGCCCCTATGTAAGCAGGCTCAGCGTGCCTCACATCCAGTACTGCAGACCTCTGGATGGAAGACACCTCTCCACTGTGTGTTACCTTCTAAGTTAATAAAAGCCTTGTTTTGTTCCGCTAACATTGAGCCTCGGATTTATTGAGGCACATCAATTTTATTAATTTACTTTTCAACACAATGGATCAACTCTTGAAACCCGAACGTTTGGATTTGGACCAGCATGCTTCGGACGCATCGGCACGCTTCGGACACTGGTTTATGTGTATGGAATTCTTCCTGGACAATTCCGCAGCCATCACAGGCGCTACGGACGCTGAAAGTATGAAACTCGGAATCCTGCGGAATTGGGTAAGCCACAGGGTTTACCCCCTCATCCAAGATACCGACACTTACCCGGCCGCCTGCGACATCTTAAAGGCGCATTACCAGCAGCCTACGAATGAGGTGTATGCTAGGCATCTGCTCGCTACTCACGCACAGCAACCTGGGGAATCGCTGGATGAGTTCCTAGTCACCCTGAAAACGCTTGGCAAAGACTGCAAGTGCCAAGATGTAAAAGCCGCAGTGTACACTGACGAGCTTGTTCGCGATGCCTTCATCACAGGCCTCAGCTCCACTTACATCCGGCAGAGACTGCTGGAAAAAACAGGATTGGACCTGAAACAGGCTGTGGACACAGCGCGATCCCTGGATGTGGCCCAGAGAAACTCGGACGCCTACTCTTCAGCCCGCGCCGCCCACGCCGCCACGTGTGCACCAAGGGCGCCGCCATCTTGAAAGGCATCTTCCCCGCCAGGCAGCCCGACACCGTCGGGGCCCCGCTCTCCCCCCAGAAGCCCTACAACAGCCGCGACGCGTCGGGGACCCAACTGCTACTTCTGCGGGCAGTCGAAGCACACCAGAAACCTGTGCCTGGTGAAAGGCACCACCTGCTTTAAGTGCGGTAAGAAGGGGCACTTCGGGAAGGTGTGCAGAGGGAACCCCGCCGGAAAACCCGCCACTGCCGCGTGTGCGCCGTGGGAGCGGCCATCTTGGACGCCATCTTGCCCGACCTCGTGGGGTCCGCCATCTTGTGAGCAGACAGCGTGGACGCCATCTTGTCTCGATCAGGGCCCTACAGTGGCATCGGTCACAGTGGACCAGACCAGGCCGCACCCACTATCCAAATCAATGGTGGACATCGAGGTAAACGGGTGCGGGGTTAAATGTTTAATTGACAGTGGAAGCACGGAGAGTTTTATCCACCCTGAACTAGCACAACAACTCTCCCTAAAGGTGGTCCCTACTCGGGGTACCATCTCTATGGCTGATAAAACCCAGACATCGACCATTATGGGTTACTGCACGGTACAATTGTCCGTTAACGGAACTGTATACGATAATTTTAAAGTACTAATCATGAAGAATCTATGTGCGAGCGTAATCTTGGGCCTGGATTTCCAGTGCCACCACCAAAGCATCACGCTCAATTACGGTGGGTCCCAGCCGCCCCTCACAGTGTGCGGTCTGGCTACCCTGAAGGTAAAGCCGCCTTCGCTATTCGCGAACCTTACCCCTAACTGCCGGCCAATAGCGACCAAAAGCAGGAGGTACAGCTGGGAGGACAGGCAGTTTATCGCGACCGAGGTAGACAGGCTCCTGAAGGAGCGCATTATTGAACGCAGCAACAGCCCATGGCACGCCCAAGTGGTGGTGGTAAGGGGTAGCGAGAAGAAACGGATGGTGATCGACTATAGCCAAACGATCAACAGGTACACCCAACTAGACGCCTACCCGCTACCCCGCATATCAGAAATGGTGAACCAAATCGCCCAATACCGGGTGTTCTTCACCATCGACCTCAAGTCAGCGTACCACCAGCTCCCTATCAGACCAGAGGACCACCCGTACACCGCCTTCGAGGCGAACGGACGCCTCTACCAATTCCTCAGAGTCCCCTTTGGGGTGACGAATGGGGTCTCGGTCTTCCAGAGGGAGATGGACCGCATGGTCGATGACCACCACTTGCAGGCAACCTTCCCCTACCTCGACAACGTCACCATCTGCGGTCACAACCAGCAGGATCACGACTCGAACCTCGAGAGGTTCCTGAAAACCGCACAAAAACTCAACCTCACTTACAACGAGGACAAGTGCGTTTACAACACCATGCGCCTCTGCATACTAGGCAGCGTGGTGGAGAATGGGGAAATCGGACCAGACCCCGACTGATTGAGCCCCTACGGGAGCTGCCCCTGCCCAACACTACTCCGACAAAGCCCGCCCCCTCTTGAAAGCATCCTCTTTTCCGCTCTCTGCTGAGGCCCACGCCGCCTTCAAAAGCATTAAGCGGGATATTGAGCAGGCCACGCTACAGGCAGTGGACGAGAACACTCCCTTTCAAGTGGAAAGTGATGCGTCTGACTTTGCCTTGGCGGCCACCCTCAACCAGGCGGGGCGGCCCGTAGCTTTCTTCTCGAGGACCCTCCAAGGGCCCGAGATCAGACACTCCTCCGTGGAAAAGGAGGCCCAAGCCATCGTGGAGGCAGTGCGCCACTGGCGCCACTACCTAGCCGGCAAACGCTTCACCCTACTTACCGACCAGTGGTCGGTAGCATTTATGTTCAATAATAAACAGAGGGGGAAGATTAAAAATGATAAGATTATTAGGTGGCGGATCGAGCTCTCCACCTTCGATTATGACATCATTTACCGGCCAGGGGCCCTTAACGAATCCCCCGACGCCCTCTCACGAGGGATGTGTGCCAGCGCCACCGGGGATCGGCTACAGACCCTCCACAACGACCTCTGCCACCCAGGGGTCACGCGGCTGTTCCACTTCATAAAATCCCGTAACTTACCCTACTCGATTGAGGAAGTTCGGTCCCTGACCAGGAACTGCCGCACTTGCGCTGAGTGCAAGCCTCGGTTCTACCACCCTGATAGAGCCCACCTAATCAAAGCTACACGGCCCTTTGAGCGGCTCAGCTTAGATTTCAAGGGCCCCCTCCCGTCCGTCGACCGCAATGTTTACTTCCTGAACATTGTGGACGAATACTCCCGTTTCCCATTCACCTTCCCCTGCCCGGACATGACCAGCGCCACGGTCATTAAATGCCTCAACAGCCTGTTCTGCCTGTTCGGTATGCCGAGCTACATCCATACGGATAGGGGGGCATCCTTCATGAGTGAAGAGCTACGCCAGTACATGCTGCCCAGGGGGATCGCCACGAGCCGTACCACCAGCTACAACCCCCGGGGTAACGGTCAAGTGGAGCGAGAGAACGGGACAGTATGGAAAGCAGTCACTCTAGCTCTAAGGACCAAGGGCCTCCCTATCTCCCGCTGGCAGGAAGTCCTCTCAGATGTGCTCCATTCGATACGGTCGCTATTGTGTACTGCCACTAATGCCACGCCTCATGAACGAATGTTTGTCTTTCCCCGGAAATCCACCTCAGGCGTATCCATGCCGTCATGGCTCTCCACCCCAGGTCCGGTATTCGTGCGAAGGCATGTGAGGGGCCACAAGACAGACCCTCTCGTGGAGTCAGTGCACCTACTCCACGCCAACCCCCAATACGCGTATGTCCGGCACGCCGACAGAAGGGAGGACACCGTGTCCATAAAAGACGTCGCCCCAGCCGGTAACGACAACAACCACGACAACAGCAGCAACAACGATCACAGCGACTCTTACCCACCCACTACTCTTTCATCACCCCCGGAAGAATATCGACCAACGGTACCCCCACCAACTACCCCTTCAACAACCCTGGCGGCGCCCCCGGCAGAGACCCAGGAGGCCACCGGGGACACCCAGCCGACACCCGCGGCACCACAACAGCCACGTCGGTCACAGAGGACTATCAAACCCCTGAACAGACTAAATCTATAGACGGGGTGAATGTGATGAAATATGCCATTCATCACTCATCTGTATTCTCTGTGTGATTGTGCCTGTGACTGTGGTTTAGTTTCAGTTTCATTTCCCTTACCTCAGTTCCGTTTCCTCACCTTGTATTGTATTGTGTGTAGGGCTCCGCCCATACCTGGCCCCTATGTAAGCAGGCTCAGCGTGCCTCACATCCAGTACTGCAGACCTCTGGATGGAAGACACCTCTCCACTGTGTGTTACCTTCTAAGTTAATAAAAGCCTTGTTTTGTTCCGCTAACATTGAGTCTCGGATTTATTGAGGCACATCATAAGTGATTAATATAGATTGTAAATAGACGACACCCAAGCACTGATTGTTGTGGTACCCCACTAGTTACAGCCTGCCAACTCAAAAATGACCCATTTATTCCTACACCCTGTTTTCTGTCTGTTAACCAATCCTCAATATATTACCCCCAATCCCATGAGCCCTAATTTTGTGTAATAACCTCTTGTGTGGCACCTTATCGAATGCTTTTTGAAAACCCAAATAAATTACATCCATTGGATCCTTCTTCTCTACCCTACTAGTACAACCCGCAAAAAATCTAACAGATTTGTCAAACACAATTTCCCTTTCATAAATCCGCTTTGACTCCGCGCAATCATATTATGATTTTCTAAGTGCGCTACTCAAACATCCCTAATAATAAATTATAGCACAAGTACTGTGAGCAAACCTTTTCACACAAGCAGATAGGAAAGCAGATACGAGTACTGAGTACTCATTGGGATAGTTACATTTCAGAGTTCATCCCCCTCAATTATGCCACAGTGTTCTCACCTTGTTGTCACTGGCAAGTTCCAGGAAGCCCGGGAAAACATGTAGATTCAAATTTAAATTGCAAAACCCACGTCAATTCTGCTCTAATTAAGGGTACGGTAGCATTGTGGTTATGTTACTTGATTAGTAATCCAGAGGCCTCGACTAATGATCTGGAGACATGAGTTCAAGTCCTACCACAGCAGCTGGGGAAATGTAATTAATTAAATAAACCTGGAATAAAAAGCTAGCACCATGAAACTATTGGATTGTCATAGAAAGCCATCTGGTTCACTAATGTCCTCTAGTTGAAGCGTTTTCAACCATCTTCAGCCAGAAGCCATCACTGCCTCTCCTGAGGTCCCCACCATCACAGATGCCAGTCTTCAGCTAATTCAAAACACTGTACGTGATATCAAGAAGTGGCTGACCACACTGGATAAAGCAAAGGCGATGGGCCCCAACAACATCCTGGCAGTAGTGCTAAAGACATGTGCTCCAGAACTAGCCGTGCCTCTAGCCAAGCTGTTGCAGTACGGCTACAACACTGGTATCTACCCAACAAGTGGAAAATTGCCCAGGTATATCCAGTCCACAAAAAGCAGGACATATCTAATCTGACCAATTACTGGCCTATCAGTCTACTCTCAATCAGCAACAAAGTGATGGAAGGGGTCATTGACAGTACTATCAAGTGATACTCATTCACCAATAACCTATTCACCGATGCTCAGTTTGGGTTCCGCCAGGACCACTCAGCGCCAGACCTCATTACAGCCTTTGTCCAAACATGGAAAAAGAGCTGAATTTCAGAGGCAACATGAGAGTGACTGCCCTTGACATCAAGGCAGCATTTGAGCGAGTGTGGCATCAAGGAGCCCTAGTAAAATTCAAGTCAATGGTGAATCAGGACAAATAATATCCACTGGCTGGAGTCATACCTAGCACAAAGGAAGATGGTTGTGGTTGTTGGAGACCAATCATCTCAGCCCCAAGACATCATTGCAGGAGTTCCTCAGGGCAGTATCCTAGGCCCAACCATCTTCAACAACTTCATTAATGACCTTCCCTCCATCATAAGGTCAGAAGTGGAGATGTTTGTTGCTGATTGCACAGTGCTCAGTTCCATTCGCAACTCCTTAGTTAATGAAGCAGCCTATGCCTGCATGCAGCAAGACCTGAACAACATTCAGGCTTGGGCTGATAAGTGGCATGTAACATTCGCGCCACACAAGTGTCAGGCAATGACCATCTCCAACAATAGGAAGTCTAACCACCTCCCATTGACATTCAATGGCATCATCGAATCGACTCCTCGCTCCCCAAAGCCTTTCCACCATCTACATGGAACAAATCAGGAGTGTGATGGAATATTCTCCACTTGCCTGGTTGGGTGCAGCTTCAACAACATTCAAGAAGCTGAACACCATCTAGGACAAAGCAACCCAATTGATTGGCACCCCACCCACCACTTTAAACATTCACTTTCTCCACCACTGGTGCACCGTGAGTGCAGTGTGTACCATCCACAAGATGCACTGCAGCAACTCGCCAAGGCTTCTTGGACAGCCCCTCCCAAACCTGCAAGCTCTACCACCTAGAAGAAAAAAGACAGCAGGTGCATGGGAACACCACCACCTCCAGGATTCCCCTCCAAGTCACATATCATCCTGACTTGGAACTATATTGTCGTTCCTTCATCAACGCTGGGTCAAAAACCTGAAACTCCCTACCTAACAGCATTGTGGGAGTATATTCACCACTCGGACTGCAACAGGACTGTAAGAAGGTGGCTCACCATGTTCTCAAGGGCAATTAGGATTGAATTTTAAAAAATAACATATTTAAATTGACAACCTGCATCCCCCAAGGGTATAGTGTGCACGCACTGGAGTGAAATGCGAAAGGCGGTGGGTTGGAGCCAGCTTCCCTACGCGCTCGCATTTTCCCATGATTTCACCCACCACCCCCCCGCCCACCCCCACTCAAACATTACAGTCAATGAAGTACTTTTTTGAAGTATAGTCACTGTTGTAATGAAGTGCGGCAGCCAATTTGCACGCTGCAAGCTCCCACAAATAAAAATGTCATAATGACCAGATAATCAGATTGAGTGGTGTTGATTGAGGGTTAAATTTTGTCCAGGACACCAGGGATAGCTCCCCTGCTCCTCCTCAAAATAGTGCCATGGACTCTTTTACGTCCACTTGAGAGGGCAGACAAGGCATTGGTTTAACATCTCATCCAAAAGACCGCACCTCCGACAATGGAGCACTCCTTCGGTACTACACTGAAGCGTCAGCCTAGATTTTTGTGCTCAATGCATCTGGAAGTGGAACTTGAACTCACAATCTTCTGATGCAAAGGCAAGCGTGCTACCAAATTTTTTGTATTAATATACTTTATTGAACATTAAGAACATTTACAACATCGTGATCATTTCATTGTATGATACAAAGCAATTCTGCCACTCTGCTCAGCCATTCCGCCACCACATTTTAACATCAAAACCTGAAGTTTAATTTGCCTCCTGTAACATATATTAATCGACTGTACTTTAAAAATTGGTTGTAAAATACTATCCTTAAATTCCTTTCTGAATAAAACATCCACAGAGCCTTATAATGATCTTTTAGCTTATATTTAAAACTAGCTGGGGGAGCCCGGCTTTACCAGGGCTGTTTTGGGCCGGGCGGTTTAAATCGAGTGCCAGGCTGTGGTAAACCACTGTTTGTATTCCACTGTGTACATGTCTTTACATGCCTCGGCTGACTCCTCCCACGGGTCCAGGTATAAAGGTGACAGCTCCACAGTCCCTCTGTATTCTGGACTGGTCGACCACTCGAGGCACACCTTCATTCTCTTGTTAATAAAAGCCTGTTAGTTACTCGCTTAACCTCAGTCTTTTGAGTGATTGATAGCGCATCAATTTTATTAACAAGATTTTTTATAATGGAGAAGATCCTCACAACAGCATGCCTAGACTTAGACCATCGGGAGGCGGACGCATCCACCAAGTTTGCTCACTGGCTTAGGTGCTTTGAAAAATTCCTGATCGCCTCCGCTGCAATGGTCAAATCGGATGAGGACAAACTGGATGTCCTGACCTCCAAAGTGAACCACCGAGCGTACTCGGTCATCCAGGACGCAACCTCGTACACGGCTGCTATCAAGCTCCTCAAGGACCAGTACACGTGCCCAGTGAACGAGGTGTACGCCAGGCACCTCCTGGGGAGTCGTAAACAACAACCTGGGGAATCGACTGAGGAATACCTTCAGGCACTGTCTGTGCTTGGCCGGGCCTGTGGTTGTAAGGATGTAAAGGCCGCCGTGTACACAGAGGAACTTATCCGGGACGCTTTTGTAGCGGGCCACAGGTCCAATTACACCCGACAGCGACTGTTGGAGCAGAGTGACCTCGACCTCAACAAGGCCTCTGAACTCACACTATCATTGGACGCAGCCTACCGGGGCATGGATGTCTACTCCTCTGCACCGTGGACGCCACGGGGAACGACAGCCTGGGACACGGTAGGACCGTCTCATAGCGCCGTGCCACCCCAGCCACATCCCAGCAATGGCCCAACTACCGCAGCAGTGTCCCAAGGCCAGAAATGCTGCTTCTGTGGCCAGGCCAAACACCCCAGAGCGCGCTGCCCGGCGAAAAATGCGATCTGCTCGGGCTGCGGGAAGAAGGGACACTACGCCAACGTCTGCAGGGCCAAAGCCACCCCGAACCCCAGCAGCGCCGCATGTGGGCCGTGCAGGCCGCCATCTTGGGCCTCCCTAGCCATGTGCGAACCACCGGAACAGCAGCCATTTTGGACGCCTCCAGCCTCATGGGGGCCATGGACGCCGCCATCTTGGACGCCAGCTGGGACGCAGCAGGCCCCCAACACCGCCTCATCTGATACCCGCAGCGACACACCGACCCCTACGCTGGCCTCCGTTACGCTGGACCAAGCGAGACCGCACCAACTGGCCCGGTCCACAATGGACATTAAGGTAAATGGTCACGAAACAATCTGCCTTTTTGACTCTGGGAGCACGGAGAGCTTCATCCACCCCAACACGGTGCGGCGTTGCTCTCTCCCAGTCCTGCCTGCGCACCAGCGGATTTCTATGGCCTCCGAGTCCCAGTCAGCGGACATTGGCGGCTACTGTGTGGTGACACTCTTAGTAGACGGGACTGTGTACGATAATTTTAAACTTCTGGTCCTGCCCCACCTCTGCGCTGCCGTTCTACTGGGGTTAGATTTTCAGTGCCACCTTAAAAATGTTACGATGGCGTACGGTGGACCCCTCCCCCCACTCACAGTCCGCAGCCAGCAGCTTCCAAATTGCCCGCTGCGCACCAGGTGCAACCTCTCCACACTCAGAGTCACCCCCCCCCCCCCCACTGTTTGCTAACCTCACCCCCGACTGTAAGCCCATTGCCACAAAGAGCAGGCGATACAGTGCCGGGGACAGGGTTTTCATTAAAACCGAAGTGGAGCGGCTCCTGAAGGAAGGGATTATTGAGGGCAGCACCAGCCCCTGGCGAGCCCAGGTTGTGGTCGTTAAGACCGGCGAGAAGCAGCGCCTGGTCATCGACTACAGCCAGACAATAAATCGCTACACCCTGCTGGACGCTTACCCACTCCCTCGCATAGCTGATATGGTCAACCAGATCGCGCAGTACCGCGTCTTCTCGACCATTGACCTGAAATCAGCGTACCACCAGCTCCCTATCCGCCCTGAGGACCGCCAGTATACTGCCTTTGAGGCAAACGGCCGCCTCTATCACTTCCTTAGGGTTCCCTTTGGCGTCACCAACGGGGTCTCCGTCTTCCAAAGGGAGATGGACCGGATGGTCGATCAAAATGCGTTGCAGGCCACTTTCCCACATCTGGACAATGTGACCATCTGCGGCCATGACTTGCAGGACCATGACGCAAACCTCGAAAAATTCCTCTGCACCGCCCAACTCCTGAACCTGACGTATAACAAGGAGAAGTGCATATTCCGCACAACCCGCCTCGCCATCCTTGGCTGTGTTGTGGAACACGGAGTCATCGGTCCCGACCCCGACTGGATGCATCCCCTTATGGAACTCCCACTGCCCCACAGCCTCAAGGCCCTGAAGAGGTGCCTAGGGTTTTTCTCCTATTACGCCCAGTGGGTCCCCTACTATGCGGACAAGGCCCGTCCGCTGATCAAGTCCACCTTTTTTCCCTTGAAGGCAGAGGCCCGCTTAGCCTTCCACTGTACCAAGGAAGACATTGCCAAAGCCACCATGCACGCAGTGGACGAATCCATCCCCTTCCAGGTGGAAAGCGATGCGTCCGACTTTGCCCTGGCCGCTACCCTTAACCAGGCGGGGAGACCCGTGGCCTTCTTTTCACGAACCCTCCAGGGCCCGGAGACCAGACACTCCGCTGTTGAGAAGGAGGCCCAGGCTATTGTGGAGGCTGTGCGTCATTGGAGGCACTACCTGGCCGGAAAACGATTTACCCTGCTCACTGACCAGCGTTCAGTTGCTTTTATGTTTAACAACAAGCAGAGGGGCAAAATCAAAAACGACAAGATCTTGAGGTGGAGAATCGAACTTTCCACCTACAATTACGAGATCTTGTACCGGCCCGGGAAGCTCAATGAACCCCCAGATGCTCTATCGCGTGGCACCTGCGCCAGCGCGCAGATCGATAGACTGCGGGCCCTCCACAATGACCTCTGCCACCCGGGGGTCACCAGGTTCTTCCACTTCATCAAGGCCCGCAACCTACCTTACTCCATTGAGGAGGTCAGGACCATGACCAGGAACTGCCAAGTCTACGCTGAGTGCAAACCGCACTTTTATAGACCAGACAGGGCTCACCTGATAAAAGCCACTCGCCCCTTCGAGCGCCTGAGCGTTGATTTTAAAGTGCCTCTCCCCTCCTCCGACCGTAATGCGTACTTCCTCAACATTATTGATGAGTACTCCCGTTTCCCGTTCGCCATCCCCTGCCCGGACATGACCAGTGCCACGGTCATTAAATGTCTGAACGACCTCTTCACCCTGTTCGGTTTCCCCAGCTATATCCATAGCGACCGGGGCTCATCGTTTATGAGCGACGAACTCTGCCAGTACCTGCTCGCTAGGGGTATTGCCACAAGCAGGACCACCAGTTACAACCCCCGGGGGAACGGACAGGCGGAAAGAGAGAATGCGACAATTTGGAAGGCCGCCCTGCCAGCCTTAAAGTCTAGGGGCCTTCCGACCTCCCGCTGGCAGGATGTGCTCCCCGATGCGCTACACTCTATTCGGTCACTGCTCTGCACTGCCACTAACGCCACCCCTCATGAGAAAATGTTTGTCTTCCCAAGGAAGTCCACAGCGGGGACATCGCTACCGCCATGGCTGACGTCCCCAGGGCCGGTCCTACTGAGAAGACACGTGAGGACCCATAAAACGGACCCCCTGGTCGAGAGGGTCGACCTCCTCCACGCCATCCCCCAGTACGCTTACATTGCGTACCCGGACGGGCAGGAGGACACAGTCTCCATACGAGACCTCGCACCCTCGGGGGCCCCAGTAACCCACTACCCACTACCACCCCCCCCACGATCCAATATCCAACCCCAGCAGACGGCACGCCTGGGCCCCGCGACCCGCTCGACACCTACGAGGACTACACACCAGTGCCCCAGCCTACGCGGGACTCGACGCCGGAAGCTTCACTACCCCTGCCGTCGCCACGTCGATCACAGCGGCAGACAAGACCTCCAGAGAGACTCCAATACACAAACTTTTAATACACTTCACCCCGCCGGACTCATTTTTAAACAAGGGGTGAATGTGGTAAACCACTGTTTGTATTCCACTGTGTACATGTCTGTACATGCCTCGGCTGACTCCTCCCACGAGTCCAGGTATAAAGGTGACTGCTCCACAGTCCCTCTGTATTCTGGACTGGTCGACCACTAGAGGCACACCTTCATTCTCTTGTTAATAAAAGCCTGTTAGTTACTCGCTTAACCTCAGTCTTTTGAGTGATTGATAGCGCATCACAGGCTTTGGGGCCTCTCTGTGTCCCTCTGTGAATCTGGTGCCGGGCAACATTTTAAATGGAGTCCCAGGCTTTTGGGCCCTGTCTCTGTGTCCCTCTCTCAATCTGCTGCCGGGCAACATTTTAAATCGAGTACCAGGCTTTCAGGCCCTGTCTGTCTGTCCCTCTGTGAATCTGCTGCCGGGCAACATTTTAAATCGAGTCCCAGGCTTTTGGGCCCTGTCTCTCTGTCTCTTTGTGAATGTGCTGCCGGGCAACATTTCTACCTTTTAATACCTTCAAAGATGAAAGTGAAAGTACTTATAAAACGTTTTTGGTAAATCTTTTAAAAATAACATAAGAGATACTAACTTTTTGGAAGCTGCATCAGCAGATTTTGAGCTGGAAGTAAATGGTGTTTTTAGCTTGAGGCAATGGCTGCCACATCCCTGAGATGAAAACGATTAGTCCCGCCCACACACATACACCGATTGGCCAACCATCAGGGGACTGTACTGTAGGATTGGTCAATCGTGA